>NC_135218.1:1910000-2072500 GCF_052324685.1 Brachyhypopomus gauderio
CAGGGTAAACACACACCTGGGAACACTCACATGCTCACCTACTGGGAAAAGGGGTGGGGTGTGCAAACAGACCAGTCAACGGTGAGAAGAGTGAGCGTGGGGACGAACATAAGCATGTATGTGAAGCAACAGCGTAATGAGGCGAGGGGGCGATATCTTATTTCTCTTTCAAGGAAAAGGGTTGTCTCACGTGGAACTGTAACCACAGGACACGCTCCTGTTGATCCACTAAGATGGCCAACGTTCTTATTCACGCAGGTGTTAACCAGAAAGAGGTTAATACTGCCCCAGGACTGCACTCGTACACAATCACGCCGAGCAACAGTCACGTTAGGCAGCAAAAGGGGCGGCAAGAAGTCAATGTGATCACAGCCCAACAGTACATACCGCAGCCACCATGACAACGATTCAGAGTAAGTGGGGTTGAATGTGATAGATGCAACTTTCCTGTTCAAAAGTTTGTAGCTTTACGCTCGAACAGCTTGTCCTGGGGTGTATCTTCGAGCACAACCCAAAGCCAACGTTTCCATATGTCTGCAATGAAAATGGGAACATTTAAGCTCCGTAGTACAGCAACAGTTAATGCTGACTGCTCTCATCCTCATTCTGTCCCCCCCCCCCCCCCCCCCCCCAACTCGCCCTCCGTTTCTCTTTCCAGTGAAGGAGTTTCTCTGAAGAATGTGTTTTTGGCCATGTGCCAGCTTCTGTGCACTGCTGGCGGGAACAGACCCTCCCTTTGTTCCGGAATCCTCTACCAGCCCGCATGCCGCTTTCCCATTGGCTGGCTGCTTCGCCATTGGCTAGCTACTTCGCTATTGGCTGGCTGCTTCGCGCGCTTTCGCTCCCCTCATGCAGCCGGCAGAGTGCGGAACAAAAGGTCAGCGAGGCTGCGCTACTACAGAGAGCTACAAACACACACTCTCCACCCGCCTCCCTCTGAAAGATAACACCAGCACGCTGTGGGCACACTGGGACAGGGGGAGAGCTGCTGGACGCACCGTGGTGGATGTGTTTACCTCACTGTGATGGCTTAGAGGACACAAACACCTCCCTCCAGCAGATGTACTCTAGCATCAACACCGGGCTTTTATCATGCCCTGCCTTTATGAACAGTAACATATGCATATAGTCATCTACACATGGCCAGATTATAAAGTTGTGACTGAAGCTTGGAATCTCAGGACCACTGACTGAATTTGACTCTGGTTTCCATGTCTGGCTGTGAAGATTAGCACTCTCACATGCACACTCAAGTGTATCATGATGTGTCTTTCTGACTAATCTTATAGACCAATGGCAGTGTTTGTTGTATGACAGAGGTTGTTAAGTATTTTAAGCGAGTGGTGTGTTCCATTGTTAAGTTCCTCAACGAAGTCGGGGAGAACTGAGAGAGGAAGTGGTAAATAAGACTTGTGGGGGTAGGCCAAACTTCACTAACTTAGTATCCACACATGTACAATATGTTCACACATCTCAGTTTTCAAACCACACACACACAAAATCTGTTGTTCTCTGCTTTCAGGACACGCCCACTCATCGACTCACGTGTCTAACAGCAACATGTTTCGGTTTCCACGGCTACAGAAGGGCCAGCTGTCTTTTGGCGGGAAAGCTACCTCACAGTGAAGAAATGCTTTTGTTTTCTTTTTTTTTTTATCTATTTTTCCTGAGAAAGTTTGGAACTGCCACAGGTCCCACAGACAAACTAATACAGGATACTAACTCCTTCACTGGCAATAAAATGAAGTGGTGTCTCTTTGTTAATAGCAAAACTCAGTTAAATCATTGACTGTATAACACTTAGCCACATATTGTAAAGTCATTTTATCACACTTATTCATATCATTGAAACCATTCGTCCTGAACTTTATTGCAATGTGAGAACACTACAAAAAAAAAACCTCCCAATACAAACCAAACTAAGACAAAGCCCAGCCTGAAAGATACTGTAAAACAACTGATTCATTTCTGAACACTGAATCTGATCATACAAATGTTATAAGTTGGTCCACATCCACAAGTAAGAATGGTGAGTTGTCCTATCATTATGTCATATGACTGAGCAGAGGCTGTGATCCTGGCAGCAGCATAGATAGGCAGGAGCAAAAGTCACTTCCTCCATTTTCAAAGTTTTACCACAGGTATGCTGTAGGGGTTAGCATGGTCTCTTAGCTACACCTCTGTGCTGATTTTTTATTAACTGTACTTACCTGTTTTATGAACTAATGTTCCTGGCCACAGTTTAAAATAGCTAAGAATTTAAGAACAAACAGTGCAAAGACTGAACAAAAGCAAAGATTTTAAGATAACCTCACAAATCACAGCCGCGCGCTCTAAAGAGTATACATGAAAGATTACTGGCAGGAGTCATGCCAAAAATAAATTCTCATATATCATTACATTTACCATAACTCAATTTAATTGTTATGGTAAGAGATGCTTCTATAAGTCTGAAAATCAGAAGCTCAATTTTCAATATTTAAAAATAGGGTAATTGAATATCTAACATATTGTCTTACCTGATAGTTTTACAGGTCATTTAAGAGATGTATCTAAACTGTGAAATGCCTATTGTAAAATAATACTTTATACTTATCTTTAAACATACATAATGTCTGTGTGGACTAAAAATATAGCACATGAAAAATCTCCTTTAAAACAATAGCAGAGAATAACAGTAAATGACTATACTGAATAAACTAAGTTTATTGTGTTAGGAAGTAAATCAGGACTACACAGTTAAGAAACTGAACTAGAGATTTTGCCATGTGACATTCGCAGATACATTCCTCAGTCTGTTCCATTTGCTGTTCGGACCTCGTAAGGGTTAAGAGGAAATGATGAACTCTATTTCGGAAATAGCAGTTTGTGGACTCTGGCAAAACATCAGAAGAGACAACCAGACATAAGTTTACTCATGGAGCATCTGGAAACAGGAAGAACCAGTGACTACCACCACAGTAATAGTTCACTTAGCCAAATAGTCCAGTACAGCCCAGTAGATGATGGTTGAAGATAGAAACCCAGTATGCCCCCCCCCTCCACCAGTCCACTGGGATCTCCACGGTGATCAGCACTGACTCACACCTCCTATTTGGCAGAGGACAAAGTTTTTTTTTCATTAGAAGTCACACTCTCACAGACCAATAACACCATCCTATTTAATAGCACACACACCATTAGTCATGTCGTATTTAGTGACTTCAAATGCTAAGGGTGACATGTGAGGTTATTTAGTATCGTACAGTAGGCATAAACATGGACAGCTTCACATTAACCTTTTAACATCTGAAAGTAATCCAAGTGTTATTTGATATCTGGAGTAAAGTGAACAAGAGACCCGCAGACTGAATGGATGTCCTTACAGGAGTGACATTAACATCAATCAGACTAAATGGCTATTCCTCGAAGCATGTGTTACATTCTTCTGTTATTTTGACCTAGTACTACTGTTATTCAGGAGGTAACCATCCATGTTGAATGCCAGTATAGTACTGACAGATCATTTGGAGGGAAATAGTGTAATAAACTTTATTACTCATTCAAAATGGGACACACTCCCTGGGTACATTTCTGCACACCACATGTTAACACACACACAGGTAAGAGATAAAAACTCTTTGGTGTTATGTTCTGTGGCAGAAGGCCAATAGTGATGGCTAACAGAAATGACTCAGTAAGTACACAAGAGCAGTCACTCCCTGTAAAGCACACCAGCCCTAATCTCTCTGCTTTAAAGGATGCGGCTATGAACAATAGCTCTTAACCTTTCCCAGACATCATTCCCAAATGGTGAAAACCAACTGGAATAGATGCAAACAAAGGAAGTGAAGGAGGAGGTGGCAAATAAATAAATAAATAAATAACAGAAAAGTGAGAGTGCTGAGGTTTGCCCTTACTCATGACTCACACACATTAATGGCATTTAGTCTAGACCTCAATCATCTACAGTAACTGAGGCATCATGAGTTCAATATTCAAGTTATTCAATATAGAAAAAATAATATTCTGCATATTTCTGGAGCATCTCCGATGTTTCAAACAGCAGCACCCAACATACGTTGGGTTACAGTATAAATCTTACTATTACCTGAATGATTCAGACTGGATTCCGAGCGGTCTACGGGAAGCAACGTCGTTTTACTGGTAATGACGGAAGATTTGGCCAACGGCAAACAGCGACCTCTTGTGTTCATGAGAAGGGTTTGTGGATAGTGAGCCCAAAGAGGTGAAATAGCAGTGCAATACCGCACGGTATTTAGATATGATGAGATCACAGGGTTAACAGGATTAGCAGACTCACAGAGCACCTAAACATGCACGGTCACGATGATTCGTCTCTTCGCTGTCCAATAGAATCTGGGTGATGCAGAATGAGTCATAGCCTTAAGGTATAATATACAGCTAGTGTAAACAACAGAGTCTCTGACATCATCTCACATGCATTTGAGTCATTCAAATAGGATTTAGATAATTTGCTGATTGACAATTTTGATATTGGTGTCCTGTCATTACTGCATTTCATAATTAAATATTATCTCCACAATTAGACTGCATATTAAAAGGCTATTCGCTGTCACATGGTAATTTTCCATGATAGTGAGTGGAGTAGTGAGAGAATACAGTTCAGCTGAATCACAGAACTCAATAATGGACTCGAGTAAGTCGATAATCTCTCTTTTCGAACAATGTTATATTTTCAAATCCCATATTTCATTTTAAGGCTTCAGCATTGACTACACAGACAATTAGACAGTCAGCATTGCACAGAGAGGAAGAGATCTAAAACACAGAGAGATCAACTCTCCGTTACACCAACCAGGCAAAAAAAGAACCGAGAGCTTTCTGTTCAAGTACTGTGGCATGTTAGTCTTCAATATAAATACTCAAAACAGACCTCCAAGATCCAGAACCAGCATTTTTCCCTCAATGAGAGTGATTTTGAAATTTGATGCATTGACACTGGACAAGAGGAAAATGTTGGGCAGGGCCAATACTAATGTGAGTGCTACTTACAGTGGGGGGAGGTGGTGTAGTTGGGAATGAACTAAAAGCTGTTTAGCTAATTAGTTTTAGCAGATGAGGAGTTGGACATTCCAGAGTTGTGTGAAAGTGAACTCCCTGTTTCTCACATCTCTCACATTCTCTTCGTTCCATTTATTCCACTGTGCACTGGTCACACCCGAGAGGAACTGACTCCCCTGCCAACAATCTCATCCTTCTGTTCAGAGGCGTTTGGTAGTTTAAAAGGAATCCATTCAGAAAATCCCTTTAGGCAATCTATAGGCCTCTGAAATCCAATATGAACACAGTGTTTTGCCCTAAAATTAAGATTTGTATAAATGGGACCTGGACTCTGATCTGTTCATAATCTGCTGCAAAATCAAGTACATTTGAGCTTGCCTTGACACACATTGGGGTGCTAATGGGGTTCAAAATAAGTTTTTATAAATGAATATATATAATGAATTAGCCCAGACTGTCTAGATTCCGCTAATGTGTATTAAGAGCAGTAGGACAGAATCATAGCAACTGGGGGGTAATCATAGCAACTGGGGGGTAATCCTGGCGTAGCTGCAAACTAATCTTAGAGAGCGCGAGATAGAGAGATAGAGACAGAGAGCAAGAGCGATGTGGTATGTTTAAGTTTTCGGGTCTAAGATAAATAGGAAGAAACAATGGAAAAGCAAACAGAAATTACTCAAATGTCCCTCACACGATCTTGCATGTGTATGTCCACGTGTTCAGACCATCTTGTCATTTTGAAGAGAAGACAGAATGGAGTAGGGCTGATGAAACATGAGAAAATTTACCATTGTTCCACTGTGAAACTCAAACAAAACCGTCTCAAAGCAGATTCAACCCACACAGGCCTAATCAGGCTATACAAAAAACTCTACAGACTGTGTGGCTATTAGCGAATCAATATGAATATACCAATATATAAAGCATTATTTCTGGGGTTCTTCTGTTGCGAATACGATGATACTCTGACAAATTAATACAAAACGCCTTACTTAAACTTGTTATGGCCTGGTTAAAATGACAGCTATGACAGGAATTTCAAATTCACTTCTCACCCAAATTAGGCCACACATGCAAATGGACATCAGCTTTACTAATACTAGAGAGCCTTTACACTGACACAAAGCTCACAATGTCGGAAAATGGTGGCCAGATGAAAATGCAAGGTGACATCCATCACTGTGTGTGTGTGAGAATTAGGCCAACAAACAAGAGGAACTACAACTACCATGAGAGTAACTAGTCCAACCAGAAACCCCCAAAGTAGGTCTTGCATCAAACCAACTTTTCAGGAAATGCATCAAATAAAAAATGTAGATAAATATGCATTAAACAAAAGAAACTTAAAATGTAAGAATTTCGGCAGAAGAACGACATAAAACATATTTCTTTACAGCACATCTTATAAAAGACTTTGTCTCAAATGCCAAGGACAACAGAGAAGAAAAAATACAAAAGCATAAATGTACAGTGGAAACAAAAAAAGAATCATTCCAAACAATATCGCATCTCTCAACATTTCAAAACCACAGAACATTATGAGACCACAATGCAGACATTACTGCCATAGTTCTTCGATGTCAGTATTGAGTCCGTCAGGTTTCGAAAGCATGCCAGGAAGAGAGTGCGTCCAACTGCTGATTTTCCGTTGTAAAAGCTTTCAAGGCCGCTTGGGAGAAGCTCGGTGTTTGCAGCGGAAAATGGGCGTGAGATTTAATTGCAACCGTTTCTTTTACGCTCTGCTGTTCCATTCGATCAGTTTGGCGCGTGCGAGTCTCAAAGGACACGGGAGGAAGACTGAACTGGCCCTCACCAAGGGGAATCGCAACATCCAACAGCAAACAAAACCAAGTTACATTGTTCTGTAGATTAATAATAATTTCTTCAAGAAAGTTGTGAACACGTATATATTGCTCTAATACAAAACATTTCTAAATCATAACAGGCTTACTTGCCGGTGTAAAATCTAAACAGTAGATGCTAATTCTTTAATTATGTCCTTGGCTCTGTGCAATTTATAACCTTAACATTTCATAGCATTAACCTGAATGCCTCTTTTAAAAATGCAAAAAAAGACCTCAACTATTT
The DNA here is from genome assembly GCF_052324685.1 of Brachyhypopomus gauderio. Lineage (NCBI taxonomy): Eukaryota > Metazoa > Chordata > Actinopteri > Gymnotiformes > Hypopomidae > Brachyhypopomus > Brachyhypopomus gauderio. The sequence continues at coordinate 1,917,114 of NC_135218.1, forward strand.
CAGAAAACAATTATATAAATCGACAAACTCAAGAATTATTTAAATAACCAAATTTCAGAAATAAAATAGCGCAGGAATTCAGCATCTACTCTGAGTCTTTGGAAACAGAAAAATGTCCAATCTCAACTATTTTAGACATTTCCAACCCTGCAATCCACTTTTGAAGCAATTGGACAGAAATGTTCTGAAGAGTCCCGTTTCCTGCCTTTCGGGTACAGTCGAACAAATAACGAAGAACTTGGAGGTTCAAGTGTTCTGAGGCTTCAAAATTTTGATGAACAGGGTTCAAATGATTTGTACTATTCCAAAGAAAATAAGGTCACAAATAACAGCCACAGTGATGCCTCACACTTTCAGTTACAACCAAGAGAAAAACGGTTCACTTCTGCAGCCCTGCAGTCATCATACCAGCTGCCCCCCCAATCCACAGTAGTCTTTGGGCAGATAAAGGCAGCGGGGCCATATTACCCTGCAGATAAAACTATACAAAAATAGATGCTCAAGACTCACTTAGTCTAATAAAACTAAGAAAACAACCAACGAAAAAAAATTACAGTAAAGTCTTTCCTTTGTACATACAAACTAAGATGTTCTTTCTGACCATAACAGTACATAAGACTGAGGAAAGAAACATTGCTTACTCAGTATAAACAATTCATTTTAATACATCTTAAGCTCCAATCCTCACTTTGTGTCTATACACACACAAACACACCCTACAGATTATCTTTAATTTATCGAGTGTGGACATTCATACGGAGACGGCAGTGACTGAGAGGTGCTGCCATCAAGTTCCCATTATTTGAGCACAGTGTAGCTGATCTTCCCTTAAAACACGCCCTCGCTGGAGACACGCCCTCGCTGGAGACACGTCCTCGCTGGAGACACGCCCTCGCTGGAGACACGCCCTCGCTGGAGACGGGAGCCCAGCCCACACCAGCACGCTCAGCTCAGGTAGTTGGTGGTGATGAGAGGTGCTGAGCGATCGTTGGTCAGTGTCCGGCGGAGCTTCACACCCCTGCGGATCATGCTCAGCATGTCTCCTCCCCCAGACGTGTGGGCGGAGCCCGGGGCCACGCCTGGGGTCACGCCCTGGGAGGGCCCGGCGGAGCAGCCGTGTGGGGCAGTGGAGCGCTGGGGCCCGTCCTGCTGCCCCTGCTGCTGTTGTGGGTGATGCTGGGCGGGGTGGGGCTGTTTGGGGAGCTGTGTGTGCAGGGGGGGCTTGTGCTGGGGCAGCTGATGGTACTGCTGCAGGCTGTAGTGGTGCTGCTGTAGCTGCTGTTGCTGCTGTAGGGCTTGACTGTGCTGTAACTCCTGCAGCTGTGCTTGGCTGTGCTGTGGACGGTGCAGTTGTGCTTGGCTGTGCTGTTTCTGTAGCGGTTGTTGGTTGTGCTGGGGCTGCTGAAACTGCTGATGATACTGTCTCTGCTGCTGCTGGTGTAACACATACTGCTGCTGCTTGCTCATCTGATAGAGCTGCTCACCCCCGCCCCCTAGTGGAGGCCCGGGGAACATGGCGTAGTACGGAGGTGGCACTGCGCTCAGGCTCTGGGTGGATGTGCAGAGAGAGTGTCTGGCGTGGGCCAAGTCTGAGGTGGGCGGCTGGTGCGTTTGAGACAGGGGAGGCACGTTTACAGCCTCTTCACTCTCGTTACGGCCCGGACCCAAACCTGCTGTGGACACAGATGCCTTCAGAGGCACCTACAAAAGAGATGGAGCCGACCGTTACTCTGTGGTCTACATTAAAACATAAGAGTAATAGATTATATATAGATTAGCAACTCATTAGCACCCCTCGACAAGACTGTATACTAATGAGGTCAGAGACAATAACCAACACAAAGGATTCTTATTATGTAAGTACAACAGATCTTTCCGATTTAGAACCGTTTTATTTATAACATACTGTTAATTGTAGTTTCATAAAAATGCAGTTATCATTTTTTACTGTAGGGTATTTTGGAGAGTGTGTTCTATCACTTTGGAATTGTGTTGATATGTGTAGGTGAATTTAAGAATGGTGACAACTAGGGGTGTGACGAGATCTCGCAAGATGTAACTCAGCAATATTTCTCTATATTGCACTCTGTATTGACAGAGAAGAACTTTGTTTTGCACATAATATTGGAGATATTTATTATTGGAGATAATATTGGAGAAATATTAAATTTTATTTATTTTATCTTTTATGAAATTTTATTTTAATTTCAATTTATAGAGGAAGAAGTTTATTAAAAGTTCATGCTTACATCATGCATGTTAAGAGTTATAATAAAACATTTCAAAATGCATGTGCAACTAAAAGTCTATTTAAATAAAAGTCTGTTGTCCAGTCATATAATATGTCATTTTAGTTTTCTTAAAATCTCGTCTCGTTCTTGTGAACCCACTCGTGACTAGTGTATCGTCACACCCCTAGTGACAACTTTACTGTTGGTAAAGTTGGTTAGTTGTTGTTTAGTTATTAGATATTGGTTAGTTGCTTGTAACTGTAAAAACGTTCACAAGACAACGTAAATGTGACCCATGGGACTGGGCTGATCAAGCCAGCGTCTGTTAGCAGCTATTCCACCACATGGGGGCATCAGTCTGTTTGTGCTGCTCCTATCTGCTTCGAACCAAGTTATGCAAAATATCCTAAAGATGTCACAAGGCAAATGGAACACAGGGGTTTGAACTATTTTGGTGAATTTTGCTGCTAATGGACTGGGCTGTGAGTAATGATGGACCTGATTCACTGGGGTCCTTGGACGAGAGGACAGGCCCTCTAAACTCATCTGAAACTACTTTGATACTACTTTGATACTCTGGAATTACAGAAAGAAATAATATAAGACAGTGTCTTCAATGCTATGTTCTGATTATGTGACTGCAGAACTCTAGAACCTTTAGGTAGGTATGAAGTTCTCGTTTTTATCAGATTCACTATCACAAAAACATAAGCAGTAAGATTACCTGCTTTACGTAGGTATGTTACAAAAATATTAAATATCCAAAAATGGCAAATTCACACCACTGGATAGAGCCTTTATACAAACAGAACACCACCATCCATGTTAAGATTGGTTTAGGAAAAAAAAATGACATTTTAAATGGAAGAAAAATGCGCCTTTTTTCTCTGACTGTATTAAAGCTAAATGAAGAAAAGACTGTGATCGGTGGAGAGTAGGGATGCAAATGATTAATTGACTTTCGATTAATTGTCGATTAAGACGTTACTCGATCAAAATGTATTAATCACGATTAATCGTTAGAGAGCGCTCCTGTAGTAACTTGAACAGAGTGTAAGAACGAGAGGTGAACACGTGTCGCGAAAGACCAGAGTGGAAAACAAAATGAAGCGGGCGAAAAGACGTGCGGTGTGGGACCATTTTGAAGCGGGTTCGGGAAACGAGGCAGAAACTGCGTAATCCAGAAAATCCCGAGGAGGGAAACTTTATTTTCCACGCAACTCAAACAATAGCACTGTTCTCTTCCCCTCCCCTGGCGCGCGCAGGCGCCGCTCTCCCAGTGTCACTTAAAGGGCCAAGTGCCTGTCTGTTAGGGAACTCGCTGCGAGGAGTAGTAGTCGCTACAATTTCAACATTGTTAATTTAGGCTAAGAAGTCAAATGTTCTCTGTGTAATGCGGTATTGAAGTACAACAGTTCCACTAGCTCACTCAATTATCATTTGAACACCATGCATGCAGCTGTCCTGCATATCACCAGTGCACCTGGTCAACCTAAAATCACAGCTACACTGGGAAGGCGAGCGTTTTCGAAGCTCGCTATGAAAAATGAAGAGTGAGCTAAAACAAAGCTAGCTACAACTACTGCTGTAGCCCTTACAACAGATTGTTGGACGACTCTAACAACATAAAGTTACATTACCGTGACGTGCCACTACACTGACGAGAACTGGCAGCTAAAATCTGCAGTGCATGTCAAACATGTCGGACAGACACACCGGTGACAGTTTAACTGACAAGCTCAATGATGTTGTGGAAACTTGGGCATTCTCCGGTCGCATTACAGCATGTGTTCACTACAACGCTAGAAACATTGTCCAAGCATAGGCTCAATAATATTCTGTTTGGCTCTCTATTTAATATCTTCTTTAAATTTTTTTTTTACATTTTTAAAAATGTCTAATGTTTCAAATGCAAGAACGGAGCCAGTCCTTAATTTATTCCTTTTTAAAATGAAAGAATGTATTTTGTTATAGCCTACCATAAAAAATTCCTAATGCATAATTACTTGAGCAATATATCATATAATACAATATAATTATAATAATATAATATATACTTTTTGTCCAAAGTGTTTTAACTACACTGCTCAAAAAAAATAAAGGGAACACTTAAACAACACAATGTAACTCCAAGTCATCCACACTCCGTGTTCAGATAGGAAACAACACTGATTGTGAATCAATTTCAACTGCTCTTGTGCAAATGGAACAGACAACGGGTAGAAATGAGAGATTTTCAACTGATTTCAAAGATTTTTATTAATTGAGATCTAGGATGTGTTATTTTAGTGTTCCCTTAATTTTTTTGAGCAGTATATTTAGCTAATATTTTTAAAAGCCCTATTGAAACACTGAAATTCAGGTGGAAAACGCCGCTTATCGATTAATCGAAAGTCGATCGATAAGATCAATCAACTAACGATTAATGAATTAATCGATAATTTGCATCCCTAGTGGAGAGATTATACAATATTAATAACCATAACTTCTATATTTCACTACAAAAAAAAACAATTGAAATATAGTCAGTTAATAGTATGGACATTATAATATTCAAAATGAATGAATGAATGAATATCTAATGATTAATCTTTAAATTAATTAATAAATAAGTCAGGTAATCATTATGGTCAAATAAAAAATAAAACAAAATTCTATAATAATAATATTCTGAGAAAATGCTGTAACCCAAAGATTCTGTTAACATAACTAGATACTATGTTAAAAACAGGCATGATTAACTCATTAATTATTTATTAATTACTTGATTTTGTTGTCAGCACATTCAACTTTGTACAGAACAAAGTATTCAATGAGAATATTTCATTCATTCAGATCTAGGATGTGTTATTTGAGTGTTCCCTTTATTTTTTTGAGCAGTGTAGTTAGTTTTAATATATAAAATATTTAATAAATATTTTGTGTTGGTTTATTAGGATATAAATTATGTGCTTTTGTTCATGTATTACACCTTACGCCGCAAGATACAGGCGGCCATAATGAACCAGATTGTCTGACCACCTGTACCGGCTCAAAAAAAAAAAAAAACTTTATTTCTGATAAAAATTTAATTTCATCAGAATAAAGATAAAATACTGAATTTATCTGAAGCTCTTCCGATGTCTGAAATACAGGCGCTCCCCGGATTACGATGTCAATTCGTCGTAAATCGATTTTCAGTGTAAATCGGAACATATGTACATACTGTACGTAAATAACATACTGTACACAGTTATCTTATCCTAACACCTATCCTGAGGCCGTCCTCGTCGGTCCCGAGCCGCATAACCGTGTATTCTTCCGCACACACCAAAGACCAAGTTCCATTTACGACGCAGAACCACTTAGGTTAGGAGTGGCCAACCTGCGGCTCTTTGCCTGGTTTCATGCGGCTCCCCAGCAGGTCTGCACTCTCACCTGCACTAACTGTCTGTGTCGTGGCCCGGTTACCTCATCAGCTCTGAGGGCGACACACTGCTACACCTTCGTGGTGTGCGGTTTGTTTACAAGCCTAGCAAGCAGCTAATACTTTTTAACTTTTAAACATACTTTTAACTTCCCTGTATGATGTGGCTCTTTGCCGTAACACAGTAAAAAAAAAAAAGCGGCTCTTGGTCTCTGACGGGTTGGCCACCCCTGACTTAGGTCCAAACAAGGCTTTATACAGTAAATGGGACATGTGTTGTAACCATGAAAAACCGTAACTCTGGAACCTTGTAACCTGTATGATGTTTATGTCGATTGAATCGGAGCAATATCTTCAGCACGACCAAACAAGTTTAAAACATAAACTGACCAAAACAAATTGGACTTAAGGCTGGAGGAAGGTAGCTTTTCTATGTAATGTCCGAAAATCAGAAGGCGGGATGACCCTCAAGTCAATTAAATGACACCGCCGTCATCCATCCAGCGCTGATGATCCAGTGAGAAGATCATATTTCGGCCTCAAAACAGATGCGTGCGTGTATGGTTTATTATGATTTGATGGATTTTTTCCCCCCAAAAGATTAAAATGACGGAAATCCGTCGTGGCGGTGGAGAACTTTAACCCATGACCTAGGCTCACGTGTGAACGGCAAAGAACGTGAGCGAAGACCTGCGTGCTGAAGTACCTGCGGTGTACAGATGGGGATGGGCACTCCGCCACTGATGGTGCCCCGCCGCGCCACGTTGGGTTTGCTGGAGGGCTTGCGGCGGATGGTGGCGGTGTGGGGCTGCCGGGCCAGGAGCTCGGGGTCCACCAGCAGGCTGACGGTGGAGGCCGGCCTCCTGCTCTGGAAGAGGTTGCGGTAGTTGAGGCTGAGGTCACTGTTGCGTGGGACCGTGCAGGACTTGTCGAAGTCCGACTGGCTGCAGGCATCGTCTCCACCGTGGAGAGAGATGTAGTCGTAGTCTGAGAAGAACAAAAGAAAGAGGAGGAAGATGAAGTGAGGAGAGCACCATCAGGATGAGCTTAAGGATTCACATGTGGCACGAGCTGAAGGGCTTTTCATGCAAAGTGGAATTTTCTGGGATGCACAATGAAAACTGTCCACCGATGACTCAATGAAAATGAACACACACACACACGCACACACACGCACGCACAAACACAACATTTTGAAGTGTATACAATGGTATTGCTTGACTGAACATGGCCTTCTTTAAAAGGTTTGATAGTTCATGATTAACAGAATAAGATAAACCACATCCAGTTTGTACAGTACCAGCAAGAAACCTACCATATAGAGGTGGTTCTTTCTTTATCGCTGTAAAAGAACAATACAGTGCATTTAACTCGTATAGAAAGACCCCATGGAAACACAAACAGCAATCTGGCATTTGGTGCCATATTTTAGTCCACATAAAATGTGTCAAATGTTGCATATATAATCTTCAGATTGCTGCATATAGTGAGTCATCTCACTGTATGATATAAAGCACTATCCACAGCAAAAAATATACTTAAAGTAATTAAAAAAGAAAAAAAGACCACAAAAAGAGGTTTGCTTATTAGCGAAAGGCAACGGCCCAAAATACACATGATCTCCAGGGATGTGCAGTTGAAGAGGACTGTGTGTGTGTGTGTGTGTGTGTGTGTGTGTGTGTGTGTGTGTGTGTGTTGTGAAGGAAATATTGATTATGTTCATGTGTGATTCATGTTAATCATGTCCATGCAGACACTATAGCATGGTCTGTGTGAAAAGTACTGCTTAGTAATTAACTGTAACCATATTGAAGATGTTTTTCTGTAAGACTGAAGTTTTCTGTGCAGCAGCAGAGTTGGTGATAATATTGCTTATCCATTTCTAAGCACCCAAGGTTGAATCACAGGGAAACTGATAACTGCTCCTGGGAAGCAGGCATCCTTAGTTTTTTCTACACACACACTTTGACTATAAGAATCTGGACTGAGAGAGACAGTTCAGAGTTACTGCATTAAGCGTACGCTTCACATCATACTTTTATACTTTTATATTTTGTAACTCTCTTGCTATCAAATAAATACTGCTTAATATATTATAAGACCTTGAATTCTGTGCCATCAATTCCACCACAGTGTACACTCACCGTGCTGTGAGGGTATAGTGTCCTCAGAACAGGATGGCGTTGTTGTCTGAGTGCTGTATCCACTGGAGCAGTGGAGAGAGTCTCGGCTGGTGCGAGGAGCTTCTGAGTTCAGACCACTACCCAAGGCCAGAGCCAGCTGCTCTCGGGCTGTGTGCGGCTGGGAGGGGAGCAGACAGCCAATCAGTATGCAGCATAAAACAAGGTCAGATTCACTCAGACACTACACTACTAGCTTTGTTAGCCATATCCAGATTTTTAACTACACTCTGAGTGTGTGAGTGTGTGTGTGTGTAGTACCTTTCCTGATGTGGACTGTGCTCTGACTCGTTCTCCGTGTCCACTGTAGGCATGGTGGGCAGGAGGCACAGAAGTACCGTTCTCTGTGCCAGGTGCATTCTGACTTGCCCAGGACTGTCTGTTGACAATACTGTGGTCCTACACACACACACGCACGCACGCACACACACACGCACACACACACACTCTTTTTACAAGCTGATCAGAGGTCACACACAAATTAAGTATGCAGCATGCAACACTGCAAACCAAATGACATGACCCAACTTACACAATTGAGCATGACATCATCCTCTGCTAATACATACATGCCACAAGCCACCTAATATGAAATGTCGTGACTGAGAGGGCACAGTTATCAGCTCAAAACAGCTCCCTAGTGTCTAGACACTGTCACAGCAGGGTTCAGTCTGCCCACGCCGTCACAGCAGGGTTCAGTCTGCCCACGCCGTCACAGCAGGGTTCAGTCTGCCCACGTTACCACAGCAGGGTTCAGTCTGCCCACGCCGTCACAGCAGGGTTCAGTCTGCCCACGCCGTTACAGCAGGGTTCAGTCTGCCCACGCCGTTACAGCAGGGTTCAGTCTGCCCACGCTGTCACAGCAGGGTTCAGTCTGTCCAGTCTGTTACAGCAGGGTTCAGTCTGTCCAGTCTGTTACAGCAGGGTTCAGTCTGTCCAGTCTGTTACAGCAGGTCTTTGGGGCAGGTTGTCTGTGATGTATGATGTTACTATATAAGGACAAAAGGACAGAATAAGTGACTTTTGGATCATCTTGGGAAGTGGGCTGTCTAAAGTTACAAACACCATCAAACATTCAACACACAATTCACTACAAACATGCACACTGAGGTTTAAGAACTGGAACTAGTTTAAGAACTAAAATGTGTGCAAATGCTTAATTGTGCATTCCAACAGGACCAAAAACTGGTCTCAAAAGTTCAAACTGGAGCCATTGCTACAATCTTGCTACGTCATGGCTGCCATGACTACGGCAGTAGCTCCGCCTGCACCACCTCCCCTCAATGAAGTTCACCTGTGTCTTTGTAGCCATATAATCCCTCCTGTGCACAGTCCCGTGTCTTCAGGACAACTGGCTAATGCTCGTAATACTCGGCATCCTGCGTTTCCCGTTTGCATCTCTATCATGAATGAATCCCACTGAGCACAGATGTCCTACCTGGTCCTGAGGGACAGCACCAGCACTGCAGACTGGACCGGTTAGTTTAGGCTTATGTGGTTTAAATGATGTTACAGCAATCATATGCCAGTATAGCAGATTCAGCAAACAACTTGCTGTCTTGTTATGAACTATAAATTCATTTTATTATTATTATTATTTTTAACCTGTGTGATCTTTACATCCCTGACCCAGTATGCAAACACCTAAACGAACACGGCACACAACAGGCACAGGGGCGTGGACGAAGACACACAATATGCACGACAAGGAATGGCTATGATTATTCCCACACCCAGCCTCCCACACGGAACTTAATCCACAGTGAGGTAGTGCTCACAGTTTTCCTGTGGCGTAGGCGTGGTGCTCGGTAGCCTGAGCGCAGGGCTGTGGGGGAGTTCCCCTCGCTGTGGGAGCGAGAGCCCACCTCGCCCCCCACCAAGAGGAGAGGAGTACGAGAGCGCTGAGAGGGAGCAAAAGACAAGAGTGAGTGTGTGTGTGAGAGAGAGAGAGAGAGAGCATGGAAATAGAAGAAGAAAAGTATAGCCTCGTGTGAACAGTGTTAGTGTGGGTTCTTGACTCCATACTGGACATTTTGACAGAAGCCGAGCTAAAAGCCAAATGACCCAGCGAGAGACAATGAACTATGCAAAACTATGTAAAAGACAAGGCAAGCAGGACAGCTGTATCTGTATCTGTGTGTGTGTGTGTGTGTGTGTGTTGTTGTACCTGTGCTGTTTCTTGGGAACGTAAATGCAGGCCATCCACAGCACTGGAGATGGAGTCCAGTGAGGGGACGTGACGCACAGAGGTGTAGGTACTACAGACGAAGACAACACGTGGACAGAGAAGGAGAGAGTCAAACACCCAAAACACGAGCTCCAAGTGAGGGCTTTATTCATCTGTCCATCATGCCAAGAAAAACTGTACAAACAGGATGAATAATGAAGTGCAGGTGTACTCGTACACACACACACGCACTCACACTCACACACAGACACCCACCTGCTGATGCTGCTCTTACGTGACAGCGTGTTGCTAGGAGATGCAGGCGGAGTCTGGTATGTGTAGTTGTAGGTGTCTGAGCCCTTTAGGTCAAGAATAACCTACAGAGGGAGAGAGCGCAGCAGGAGAGGGAGAGAGATTCAGTTGCTATGCATCTGTGGGTGGAGGTGGCAAACAGTTTGTAGGCAGAGGTGGTACGAAACTTGGCTGGTTGTACCTGTTCACTAGCAGGGGGAAGAATGCTGGGATCAGCAGTAAGGTTGCAAAGATCCTCTAGAATGGACTGTAAGTGGGTTATCTCACCAAGCATGGTAATCTCTTCATCCTTATGAAAACACAACAAAACAAGCAAACAGAACTATGGCAGTGTCTTCACATTTATTCATATAGCCACTCTCCAACTAGATAGCCCTCTGACTGAATAATACATTTATAACAAACACACACACACACACACACACACACACACACACACACACTATATTGCCAAGAGTATTTGCTCACGCATCCAAATCATCAGAATCAGGTGTTTCAGTCACTTCCACAGCCACAGGTGTATATATTTAAGCACCTATGCATGCATGTTTTAACAAACATTTGTGAAAGAATGGGTCTCTCTCAGGAACTCCAGTGTGGAACTGTGATAGGATGCTACCTGTGCAACAAATCCAGTCGTGAAATTTCCTCACTCCTAAAAGCTCATATGTGAATCAAGAAAGGCAATCGAATACTTTTGGCAATATTGTATATATATATATATATATATATATATATATATATATATATATATATATATATATATATATATATATATATATGAGAGAGAGAGACAGACAGGGAGGAAGGAAGGAAGGAAGGAAGGAAGATTTATTTTGGACCAAGCACATTACTTGCACAGCCGCTGAATTTCCTGAAACGTTGTTTCTCTGTAAACTGTGCTCTTCAGTGCACTGAAACACGTGTACTCACCAGGACGGGTGTGAGCATGGTGACGAAGGAGCAGAAGCGGGCCCTCTCCTCAATGAGGGCCTGGCACACGGATCTCCTCTCAGACTCCTCTAACTCAGCACAGCGAGTGTTCACATCCTGTAGGGCACTGTCCAACTGCAACCGCACCTCATCCCTCCCTACACACACACACACACACACACACACACACACACACACTAGTGATTACTAGGGGGCTGTGGATCACACGTGCCCAGAGCGGTGGGCAGTCCTAGCACGGCGCCCGGGGAGCAGTTGGGGTTAGGTGCCTTGCTCAAGGGCACCTCAGTCATGGCCTCAGGTCTGGGAATCGAACCCACGACCCTCCGGTCACAAGACCAGTTCCCTACCACAGGACCATGACAGTAATTGTCGTATTTCCACACCTAAACTATAATTATAATAGTTTGAATATAATCACATACAATACAATAAGCTATAACTAACAAATAAATCCTCTTAACTTTTCTGAAACCTATAATGAGTCTCTGTAAAGTAAGCAAAAATTATAAAAATGTTCTATTTTTAAACAATATACTACGTTACCACTAGATGGCAGTATTGCATTACATCTGTCCACTTAAGTCTGCGGGGTAATAGAAACTTGGTTAAATTATATGGGCAAAAGACTAAATTGTGTTAACACTGGTAAACCTTGTGACTGCAGTAACGAGCGATATCCCCTGCATGCAAATTCGCCATAAATCTCACCATCATTCATTTATTTTCAACGGGGAGCAGCGTAAAATGCCCGTGGGATTGAGAGATATCCACATATGGTGGAGCAACATTCCAACAACGTCCATGTGACACTACTACAGTACCTGCACAGTTCCGTCTGCACCACGTCCATGTGACACTACTACAGTACCTGCACAGTTCCGTCTGCACCACGTCCATGTGACACTACTACAGTACCTGCACAGTTCCGTCTGCACCACGTCCATGTGACACTACTACAGTACCTGCACAGTTCCGTCTGCACCACGTCCATGTGACACTACTACAGTACCTGCACAGTTCCGTCTGCACCACATCCATGTGACACTACTACAGTACCTGCACAGTTCCGTCTGCACCACGTCCATGTGACACTACTACAGTACCTGCACAGTTCCGTCTGCACCACATCCATGTGACACTACTACAGTACCTGCACAGTTCCGTCTGCACCACGTCCATGTGACACTACTACAGTACCTGCACAGTTCCGTCTGCACCACGTCCATGTGACACTACTACAGTACCTGCACAGTTCCGTCTACACGACAAGCTCATAACGGCTCCGTTACCTGACACTGTTCATTGCTGCGTTTCTTTTACTTTGTACCAGTATTCCTGCAAAGTCTTTGACTTTGTGTTCCTGGTGGGTTAAAAAATGAATCGCACTTACAGCAGGTTACACTGAGTGCATATATAAGCTTAGGACAGTAATTGTAAATATTAATTTGAAATGTATTTGAACTTCACTAGTTCATGAAAGCCGCTTTCATTGACGTCCTGCACTGTGGCCCCTGACACAGGAAGCGCTGGGGAAGTTTACACTGGTACAGTGAGACGTACCATAAACCTTGTGACACTGAACACATAGCAGATAGCTAAACAAGGCTAACTTCTGCCCTGTGTTAGTTTTACCTAAATCATCAACATCTGACGAACAATATGACTGATATTCATGAGATAACACAAAGTCGTCTAGTACTTAGGTCAAGATGTTTAATGTTCTGTGTTGTGTTGGGAAAGTGTTGCAATAATTAGGAAATTATATATTATGCAGACGTAATGGAAACAAAATTTGAGGAACACTGACAAAAGTGGCAGTGAATCACTGGTAGTGAATGATGAGCAAATGGTGCTGTGATACAATTTCCTTAACGGATAACTGCCCCAGATAGTTTCCATCATTAGGCATCTCAGCATGTGAAGGTGAAGTGTGTTCGATGATGGGCTGGGGCACAGGGTTAACGTACAGTGGGCCGGCTGACGAATGAGCGAGCGCAGACGTCAGCTCCCCCATATTCCAGAGGTTCAAAAAGCACTAAATGTGCTATCTGCACCTCCTGTTTGCCCCGCCACCAGGGCCTTAGCAGCCAATTCTGGGCCCTGTACACTCTCAATGTCAGTGGGTCCCTATAAATGCCAGTAAACAAGGCACATGAGCAAAATGGGCCCCTCTCCCTACTCGGGCCCTGGGTAGTCAGGTCCCGATTTCCCCCCCACTACGATGTCCATGCCCAACACCACTACCATTGTGATTGATTATTCACCAGTTTCAAATTACATCAAACTAGAAACCTAATTCTGTCTATTTCAGCGAGACAAATGCTCTAACAAGTATGATTGAGGTCTGGAGAAAAACTCCCTTAATCAGATTTGAACATTTGTTTACAAAGAAAACCACCCAGTTACACACACCATGTGATAGGTTTACATATCACATAAGCAGGGCTTTCCCTCCATCCCTCCATCCATCACATCCCTCCCTCACCACTGGGTTTTCTCTCTCTCTGCTCGTTGTCGATCTTCGTATCAACCCTGTCTAGTTTGTTTAGTTCCCACCCTCCTTTCTTCTGTTTGAAATATGATCCAGAGGCAGTTTGAAGCCTTAAGTGATCGTGTGTGTGTGTGTGTGTGTGTGTGTGTGTGTGTGATGTTGCACGTGTGCGGTGCCCAGCACTGAGAAGCCCAGTAAAAATACACACGGCTACACTTGCAGGATTGCGCTGACCTCAACAGCAGCTGTGCGGGAGGATGGAGGTCGCAGCGCTGCTCTTAACATCTCACCCATTCTGGTTTCCTTAGTGTTAAAAATAACTAGGGGTGCAGGAAAAAATTGATTCGAGCTCAAATCATGTTTCTAACATTGAACGATTCAGAATCGATTCTCATTTTTTAAAAATCGATTTTTTTTTTCGGATGCGTGTGCCTTCTCAGCCACCTTGGTGCTAGTCAAAGCTGTTTCCTTGTTTTGACTATGTGCAGGCATGCTAGTAAAGCTACAGCGGGTTGTGTAGTGTACGGTATTTGTTGTTGCGCCGCTAAAGTATGAAGTCCAAACGGCTCCGCGGTCTTTGAAAGCAACCATTTGAAAACACTTTAGATTTTACCGTCAACCCGGCCCGGGTAAGAATGGGCTTGATCGTTTGCACACGCATAAAGACGCTACAGATGATATTCGGGAGTTACAGTGATTATAACTCCTGGTAAAATATAAAAAATAACTTTTCATTGAGCACTCTAGTTTTGTCCTAACTAGATATTTAGACATAATACTGCTGTAATACTGCAAAGTCATGTGGTCAGAGGTGAACTTCGTTATAGCCAGTGTGTATTTTATTTAAAATAATAAACACCCTTGAGCCAGTGTGTCTTTGGACATAGATAATGCCATTTGCTGTGATGGATAATTAAAGTCTAGCTCTTATTTATGCACAGAAACGTAAATCGACAATATAATCTGTAGCGTCTTTATGCGGATAAACGAGGGGAGTCGGAATTCGCCACAACACCGGCTGAAAGCTAAAACTGTCGCACATGAAATGCTACAGGCACCATTCAGAAATAGATTTTTTTTTTGGCAAAAGTTCCTTTGGGGCATCATATTTTACTTCAATGTTTGGTAGAATTTTCAGAACGTCCCTCGTTTTCAGCAAGCTATATTTGCGCTCTGTTGTGTGTGTGTGCTTAGCGGCGCAGCAATAAAAAGCGTCCCTTGAGAAACAATTAATGGCCGTGCTGCATTCCGGACGTGAAGGTTATTTTAAACCGGTGTGGCCGGTTTATGAAAAATTCTTATGATAAAAATAAACACCGGTTTTCGGTGCGAACCGGTATACCGCCCAGCACTACTGTGAATAATCTAATATTTTTGTCTTCGCCATTTTCAACAAGCTAACGCTTAGTGTTAAAGTTTCAGCTCCGATGCTTCATGAGTCACGTGATCGGCTCTGCCCATCAACAAAGGCGGGAATCCGATCACGTGACTGAAGCTACAGCATATCTATTAACTTTTAAAATACAAACTCGAAAGAAAATGCTGGATATTTTTACAATGACAAAAAATCCTCACCCATAAAAAAATTATGTATCACCTGTCGCCACTGGTGAGCGAAATCATTATATTACTCGCAATTTAATATTTATGGTCACGACCATTTCACTTGCAGTCTGGAGCCCTGGTATGTGCCTGTCTTTTTTCAAGATAAAAGACGAGTACAAAATTACAAGAGTAGACAATTTTTTTTACAAGCTGTCCACAATCCACCCAGAGTATGGAAGCCTATTGCCACCACTTGAAGAAAAAACAAATCCATAATATCTCATAATTATGACTTACTATTTCTAGTATCTCATAATAATGACTTCTCGTTATTATGAGATACCAAGTCATAATTATGAGATTGTAAGTTATTATTATGAGATAGTATCTCATAATTATGACATAGTAAGTCATTATCACGAGATACTAAGTCATTATCACGGGATACTAAGTCAATTATGAGAAAGTAAGTCATAATTGAGACTATGTAATGATATTAAGTCATGCGATATTAGATACTATATGGACATTTTTTTCAAAATAAAGTATCTCGAAACTTAGTATCTCAAAATAACGACTTCGTATCTCAAAATAATGCCTTAGCATCTCGAAATAATGCCTTAGCATCTCGAAATATCTTAGTTTCTCTAAATAATGAGATAATTTACTTAATAATGAGAAAAAAATATATATGTGCTGTTTCTTTTTTATTTTAGGTGGCGGGAATGGGCTTCCATACCAGAACGTGTCTGTGACCCACCAGTTGAGAATCACTGTTTTAGTTCATTATCACGGACATTTTCCAGTCAGCTGCAGACTGAAGCTGCTGGGGGTTGAAGTAAACTGTGGAATCCGGATCACTGGAGCGTTTTGTGTTAACGTTATGGCGCGTTTACTATCCAGCTCAAGCTGCCGACTGGAAAAAGGAATTGATAAGTGGTTCGGCTGCATTCGCCCGATATCCGATACGTTAAATGACCTCAATATCTGCCCCGATACCAATATTGTATTGGTCCCATCTCCTATTTAAACCCCTTTCAGTTTCATGGGCGGTTTGTTAATTAGGGTGATTGGGCGACACACCACGAAAGGATGAAAAGGACATTTTTTTTCTCACATTCTATCACGGCATTTAACTAGTTACATCTGTTCTGGACAGTTTCGCTTGCCTCTGAATGCCATTGTCCAATCAGTGGTGAGGTGCGTTCCCTGTAGTACCACTGACTGTAAATTAGGGGTGGGCGGATCGATATTTATATCGATAGTATCGATACAAAGGTGAGGATCGGTATCGGATCGATACCATGGTGAAAATATCGATTCTTTTGCTGCAGTTTAGAGGTCTGCGCGGGACTGCTTTTTTAATCCCGCTCCCGCCCGCTCCCACCAAAAAATCGCTTGTTTTAATCCCGCTCCCGCCCGCACCTGCTTGTTTTAGTCCCGCTCCCGCCCGCACCGGCCAAAAAAATCGCTTGTTTTAATCCCGCACCCTTAAATGTTAAATGTGTCATATTTTGTCAATTGTGATTTTTACACCCCAATCGAAATTTGTCCTCCGCTTTTAACCCATCTGTGCAGTCAGAACACACACACACACACACACACACTAGTGGTTACTAGGGGGCTGTGGATCACACGTGCCCAGAGCGGTGGGCAGCCCTAGCCCTGGCGCCCGGGGAGCAGTTGGGGTTAGGTGCCTTGCTCAAGGGCACCTCAGTCATGGCCTGTCTGGGAATTGAACCCACAACCCTCCGGTCACAAGACCAGTTCCCTAACCGCCAGGCCAACAAATGACACCCGAAGCGAGGTAGATCTTTCGGACTTGGTCATCTTATAAGTAGCTCGCAAGCTGAAAACTTGTGGCCACCCCTGGTCTATGGGTTCCCGAGAAGGCTCGCGCTTACGTCAGACGTAACGTAGGGAGAATAACGGCAGCTAGAGGTCTGCTCAACACGGCCAGCATTCCGTCACCTCACAACAACTCAGTCGTTTCATTAAGAGAAGTGCCATTCTGTCGTCGGAATAATCAAGATAAACTAGCAACTAAGGAATTAGGGCCACAGAGACCAAATTTAAACGTCAAACAAGTGAAGTGTCCACAAAGGGAGGAAAATAATATAACTGGATTTTGGTGAAACTGGTATGAAGGGGAAACATGGCTAGCAGGCTGTGAAGTAGCGCGCCCTGTTCTGCTTTCCCTGCATTCTGTTCCATCCTTAATGCTGTTGCCCATTTATATTATAACACCTACAATAAAATACTGTCTGAGGAATACAGAAATTATTGTGGGTGGGAAAGATTCACTTTATTTAATTAATGGTAAATCTGGCCTCTCTCCATGTTTAAAGTTGTTTGTGAGGGCAAATTGAGAGATGACAATTTTTGTTGACCACAGTTAATTGTTCAGTCATAGTAAAGCTTTAACCAAGATGATATTTACAAGATATATTGGTGCACAAATACTGTACTATATCATGTAAAGAGAAATGTATATTTATGATTATATTTTCATTGGTTAAGTCACTGTTTTTTATTTACCCACTGAAATGGTCACCTTTGAGTGGAACGTGGATTTTCTATCAACAAGGAATTTGAGGTTGAAAATCTACACAATGAGTCTTTGGTATCACAGCGTATTATTGTTGACCATATTCGCTCTGTTGGTGGGGTACTAAAAGTAAACATCAGCAAGGAACTGGTCAGCTTCTACACAAGACAACGCTACATAGCACACCTGGAAGAAGAAAAGGACAAGACAACGCTGTTGTGACCCAAACCATCACAACAAGACCCAAACCTTTGAAAAGCTGCTTTGTAAAGACAAATTTTGTAAGTTGTGCTATACAAACAAACAAGACTTTGAACACATCTTCTATAACCTAGAAGGGTTTGCTTTGGGAAAGAACGCTGGGATATATGCAAAGAAAGCGCTAGCTGATAACTGACAGTTGATAGACCATGTGACTACATTATCAGAGAAAATGAAGAAATTATGTACGGAAAAAGGGTGCCAAAATGTTACTTCCATCAGTATGTGGCAAATATTGAGTTAAATCAAAAAGAACAAAAAATATATAGTGTATGCTTTGTCTATAATTCAATCCTGTGTTGTTAGGAAAGTCATCACTAGCCTAGGCTCATCACTATGGAGGGCTCTCATCCCAGAATGCTCTTCAGCACTGATGAATTTATGCTGAGTGCAGCTTGTATTCATTATAGCTGCAGCTTTCCTGATTAATGAAAGTGAATCCAGTTACATTATTATTGACAAAGATATTGTGGCTTTTATATCAATATCATTTAATCATTCAGATGATAAGCTTTTTGCCAACATCATCTTATCGTTAAAAGTTTCTGCCACAGCTTCATGTAAAGAAATCCAATACATGATTAGCTCCAAAAGCTAATTATTAACATTAAAAGCAAAATTATTCTAGCCCCCAAACCGTACTCAACATTAATGGTAAGTACTCTTAATAGTCCCCAAAGCCTTCCCCACATTAAAATCAAATATTATAATAGCCCCCAACCCTACTCAACATTAATGCTAAATATTTTAATAGCCGTAAAAGTCTAATATTAAACACTGTAATAGGTCCCAAACCTTACTCAATATTAATACCCATTACTATTACAGCCCCAAAAGCCTTCTCAACATTACTGCTAAATATTGTAAAAGTGCAATGCTTGGAACCTTACATAATTTATACAAATATATTTATATGGTGCATTGTGGAACATTGACAGTAGGAACGTCATTAAGACAGGGTCATGCTATTGACTCAGAGGGCAAATAAGTGATTCTGACCCAGTTAACATTTGGATGTTTCATGTGTCTTACTATAAGGAATCCAGGATTATATTCAGATAGAGATTATCTACATACAAATATGGTATGAATGTACCCAATGAAAAAAATGGCTCAAACCACATCAGACGTTATGGGTGGTGTATCCATCCCTCCAAGCCACATTCAAGAACCAAAATCCAGGACTTCACATTCACATTCCAGGACTTTCCATGACTTATCAAGTACCAAATCACTAAAAAAAATCCAGGACCAAAAATTAAGTATTCCAGTACTGAATATCCTGAAAATTTATATAAACTGTAAGACACTTTAAATTACCAACAGCAGATGAGCGACAAACTGTCGTGCCATTAGGCTAAGGCTGCAACTGGCTGCATATAGTAACTACAATTTTTTCAGAGGCATCATTCTAGAAAGACAGCAAAAATGACATGAAATGTAGTGCACTTGATCTGGCCAACCTTATTTACATTCCTTCACCCCTTCCTCAATCTTCTGCTTAACATCATCAAGTTCATTCTGCTTCTCCTTTGCAGTTCTTCTCATGCTATTTGACTTGGCAATCCATGTAACCTGTCCTGTTGCCTCAACCTTTTCAGCAAATTCATCAGCTGACTTTATCAAGGCAAACACATCCATTTCTAGACGGTGCTTCTTCTTTTTGAGTTCCTCCATCTCAGTACAAACAATTTTTCTCTTTTCTGAAATCCGCTGCTTGCTCTTTTCTTCTCCCAGGTGTGCTATGTAGCGTTGTCTTGTTCTTTTCTTCTTCCAGGTGTGCTATGTAGCGTTGTCTTGTTCTTTTCTTCTTCCAGGTGTGCTATGTAGCGTTGTCTTGTTCTTTTCTTCTTCCAGGTGTGTTATGTAGCGTTGTCTTGTTCTTTTCTTCTCCCAGGTGTGCTATGTAGCGTTGTCTTGTTCTTTTCTTCCCCCAGGTGTGCTATGTAGCGTTGTCTTGTTCTTTTCTTCTTCCAGGTGTGCTATGTAGCGTTGTCTTGTTCTTTTCTTCTTCCAGGTGTGTTATGTAGCGTTGTCTTGTTCTTTTCTTCTTCCAGGTGTGCTATGTAGCGTTGTCTTGTTCTTTTCTTCTTCCAGGTGTGCTATGTAGCGTTGTCTTGTTCTTTTCTTCTTCCAGGTGTGTTATGTAGCGTTGTCTTGTTCTTTTCTTCTTCCAGGTGTGCTATGTAGCGTTGTCTTGTTCTTTTCTTCTTCCAGGTGTGCTATGTAGCGTTGTCTTGTTCTTTTCTTCTTCCAGGTGTGCTATGTAGCGTTGTCTTGTTCTTTTCTTCTTCCAGGTGTGCTATGTAGCGTTGTCTTGTTCTTTTCTTCTTCCAGGTGTGCTATGTAGCATTGTCTTGTTCTTTTCTTCTTCCAGGTGTGTTATGTAGCGTTGTCTTGTTCTTTTCTTCTTCCAGGTGTGCTATGTAGCGTTGTCTTGTTCTTTTCTTCTTCCAGGTGTGTTATGTAGCGTTGTCTTGTTCTTTTCTTCTCCCAGGTGTGTTATGTAGCGTTGTCTTGTTCTTTTCTTCTCCCAGGTGTGCTATGTAGCGTTGTCTTGTTCTTTTCTTCTCCCAGGTGTGCTATGTAGCGTTGTCTTGTTCTTTTCTTCTTCCAGGTGTGCTATGTAGCGTTGTCTTGTTCTTTTCTTCTTCCAGGTGTGCTATGTAGCGTTGTCTTGTTCTTTTCATCTTCCAGGTGTGCTATGTAGCGTTGTCTTGTTCTTTTCTTATTCCAGGTGTGCTATGTAGCGTTGTCTTGTTCTTTTCTTCTTCCAGGTGTGTTATGTAGCGTTGTCTTGTTCTTTTCTTCTTCCAGGTGTGTTATGTAGCGTTGTCTTGTTCTTTTCTTCTCCCAGGTGTGCTATGTAGCGTTGTCTTGTTCTTTTCTTCTCCCAGGTGTGTTATGTAGCGTTGTCTTGTTCTTTTCTTCTCCCAGGTGTGCTATGTAGCGTTGTCTTGTTCTTTTCTTCTCCCAGGTGTGTTATGTAGCGTTGTCTTGTTCTTTTCTTCTTCCAGGTGTGTTATGTAGCGTTGTCTTGTTCTTTTCTTCTCCCAGGTGTGCTATGTAGCGTTGTCTTGTTCTTTTCTTCTCCCAGGTGTGTTATGTAGCGTTGTCTTGTTCTTTTCTTCTCCCAGGTGTGCTATGTAGCGTTGTCTTGTCCTTTTCTTCTTCCAGGTGTGTTATGTAGCGTTGTCTTGTTCTTTTCTTCTCCCAGGTGTGCTATGTAGCGTTGTCTTGTTCTTTTCTTCTCCCAGGTGTGCTATGTAGCGTTGTCTTGTTCTTTTCTTCTTCCAGGTGTGCTATGTAGCGTTGTCTTGTTCTTTTCTTCTTCCAGGTGTGCTATGTAGCGTTGTCTTGTTCTTTTCTTCTCCCAGGTGTGCTATGTAGCGTTGTCTTGTGTAGAAGCTGACCAGTTCCTTGCTGATGTTTACTTTTAGTACCCCACCAACAGAGCGAATATGGTCAACAATAATACGCTGTGATACCAAAGACTCATTGTGTAGATTTTCAACCTCAAATTCCTTGTTGATAGAAAATCCACGTTCCACGCTGGCTTGGCTATGTGACAGAAGCAACAGCCCACAGCATACAGGCCATATATCTGTGTATTTGGAGCTAGTCGCCATTTACCGATGAAAGAGAATGTCCACTCTGTCACTTAACTGCAAGTCTCGGAAATCAGATGCGTTACTAGCTGCAGCGTCAACGAAACCAAACTGCCGTAGAACGTAGTCACATTTAGCTGGATTCACTTTCTTGGTATCAGATAGAACCTTTAAGATCTTCATGTTCTCTTTACACTTTTCCCCATTAGAGGCAATGAGTCTTGGGTCCAAGGCAGACATGCACTGAACAAGTGTGTACTTGATGGGAGTTTTTTCAAGCATCTTTCCTACAATTGCACTCAAGACATTTCTACAGTCAGTTTTAATCTGCAGTTCCCGCAGTTCACAAATTTTACCATTTTGTGACAGTTGTTTCAAAATATTTTCTGCAACAAAGCCAACATCAATTCTCTTCACATCACAATGGTTTTCCTTTTTAGAGAGATCAATCTTCATCAGCTTTCCCAGCATTGGTGCATCCGTCTGGCACATGGTCAAAAGGTGAGCTACTTGATTGGCTACAGAAAGGAAAAAGTTAATTTTTAAGGGGTCTTTAGTCATTGCTTTCACCGTCTCATATGACGCAGTGTTCAGCTCTTTAAACTCCTTTTCAATTACTTTTCCAAGATGAGCCTTTACACATGGCAACATTTCTAAAGCTCTTTCGGACACAGGAACGTTCTCCAACCACCCATGATGACAAAATTTGAGAGGGAACTTGACGTTGGTGGCTCCACAAGCCCTGGAATGGTCTTCTCTCCTTGCAGGACTGTCTTTGAGTAACCAATACAAGCTGGATAGCAGATCATTTAGTTTCCAGTCTATGGCAAGAAACCCAGTTCTGAATGCACCATTAACAATGTGCAGCCCACAACTTCCAATGTTCAGTAACACAGAATCAGAATCTGTTTTCAACTGGTCTTACAATGAATCGACAAATTTCCAGTTTACGTTCGGACCGTCCATTGAAACTTGCCACAGATGGCGCAGGTTCAATTTCTTGACATACTGGTTAAAATGTTTTAGTGTCGGAGTCCGCATACCCCATGAATTGCGAGCTGAAATACCTTGTTACGACCCCATCACCTTCCCACAGTTTTACATGAACATCCATCTGCTTGTCCTGTGACTTGCGGTTTAGGTTTTCATCATAAAGGAGCACATACTCATCGGATTTCGACACTTGTTGAACGAGCATGGACTTAAAATATGGCGCAAGTCCATAACATGTTAAATAAGCACATTTGCGCTCTCCACATGTGAATGACTTGGCTATTTCACTATCAGGAAACATTTCCTGGAAAAGTTTGCCCTCATCCTCGCATGACCTATATGAATAATGCTTGTCCATCACATCTAACGCCCACATTATTTCGGATTTCAGGCAGTCATTTTTCGTTACGAAAGAGGACAGTGTTGAAGCCCGAGCGGTTCCACTGACCGATCTTGAGCTCGCTGCGGTATTCAGCCGCGATTTTCTCGCGAAAAAACTTTTAACAGAAGCATTTTTTTTTCAGTTCACAGTGTTTGCTTCCTTTCATATGACTTTTCAATGCCAACTCACCCATGTTTCCAACGTCAAATTTCTTCATACAGTAACGGCATGCCGTCATGTGCTTATTCGCGCTGTCTGGCTGAAGCCAGTCCTTGTAATCATCATTTTCCAGCCACCGATGGTTAAATTAACACTTTCCAGGCATTCTGACGAGGCATTCAGCGAAGCTTGACAGTGAGAAATGTTAAGTTCACACTAGAAACTGAAAGACTAAGGCTGGCTAACAAAGTGATGACCGTTTGTGATACCAAGCCCAAAACCGTGCACGAGCATTTGAAATACGGGCCACGAATGGTCATTGGAAATGTGACTCGCCTATTAAGTTTCTATTGTATTATTATATATAAATATATATTATATATTATATATAAATGACGAAAGGAGTTCAGTACACTATTTTCCATGATTTAAGTACTTTAAAATTTTTTTTTTACTTTTCAAGGACTATTCAGTACTGGATTATAGCATGTTTATTTTCAATGACTTTCCAGATTTGCCAGGACCTGTACCAACCCTGCCATATCATGCCTTGTCCTGCATTTCATGAAATGCTTGATGCCATGCAAAATTTCAATTTTCAAAGCAGCAACCATCTCATTCAGCACAGGAAGACACAGAAAGCAGGAAAGACGCAAGCAGTGGATTGTAGCATACAAGCTAATTGGAACCTACATAGAGGATTTACAACTTCAAATCCAATTTCAAAGAGCCGCTTTTGACTACCGAGTGTAAATGTGAGAGGAGAGGAGTGAACTGAACCCAATGTGCCAACAATAACTGTCACATGGGTTTTTAGAAAACAAAAACACAAGCCCAGAAATGCAGCCAAAGAAATCCCAAACATCAAAGTGATTCTCACAGCATTTAATATAATGGAATAAACAAAGCCAGTGAATGCAGTGCACTTTGGTGTCGTAGGCACATACTTAAAACACCTGGCAATGCCCACACACATCTACTGAAACCTTGTATGTTGTCAGTTTGGAAGACCAGGTTATAGCACTGGTTCATCTGGATACAACAACGACTTGGCAAAAAACACCATAGTGCGAACCACTGTGACATCTGTTGCTAAGACAGCTGCACTTTGTACTGGCTTTTACACATGCAGGCAAATGCCATGGAACACAAATGCCCAAAAACCTTTCATCAAACTTTCCATTCCAAAAGGACAGTAGAAGCTTTTCAGCTGAGACATGTGAGAAGGTCTAGACTTTCCGCAAGGCTGGAAGCCATGAGGTCATCACCCAACACCACATTTCTGTCAACAAAAAAACATCCCAGGTGTGCAGAGTGGTTTTCTCCACATGCTCACTTCATACTCTAACGTACCTGTAGCCACAACATATTGACTGAAGTGACTCTTAGGGCAAATTTAATAAAATTGTGAGCCATGAACGGTAAGAGAGACAGAACCAGCTAAGAGTCCTCCAGTCAGAAGGTCCGATGAGGGGTTTTCCCTCTTTGCTGGACATTTCTGTTACTGCAAATATGACAATGAAGGTGGCCTCATATACTATAGCCAAAATTGCTAACTTTAATCGCACCAACTTTGGGAAAAGTAATATTAATAGTGCCGACCTCCAATGGACAAAAAGAAAAGCAAAAGAAGTGGGGACAAACAAATGGTTTGATAATGAATGCAGATCTCTCAGAAATGAAATAAGAAAGCTATCAAACCTAAAACACAGACAACCAGAAAATCCAGAACCGAGACAAAAATACTGTGAAACCCTAAAATAATCAGTCCAAATGCAAAAAACTAAAGCACACCAACAAAACCCTTCAAAAAAGACTTAAACAAAATAAATCCTGGGAATTGTGGTATAATTTGGGCACAACAAAACCACTGGACTTACCAACGCAAAATAGTGAAATTTGGAAAACACATTTTGAATATTTTTACGAAGAAATTCCTCAACAAAATCTAAAAAGACCATGACCTGATCAAACAAATTACCTTTATTAGAAAACTCCAAAAAAGGCGTAATCAAAATCCATTACACAAGAAGAATTGACTCAACAACTCAATAGCTAAAATCTAAAAAAAGCCTGTGGCCCTGATAGCATCAGAAACGAGATGCTTAAAAACTGCACTCCTGAGCTGCAGAGGGCAGTGCTTAAACTTTTCAACCTCGTCCTGAGTTCAGGCTGCTTTCCTGACATTTCCATGACTCCGCCCTCCTTCACTGCCCAGTATATATCAGCATGACTCCGCCCCTTCGCTGCCCAGTATATATCAGCATGACTCCGCCCTCCTTCGCTGCCCAGTATATATCAGCATGACTCCGCCCCTTGGCTGCCCAGTATATCTCAGCATGACTCCACCCCCTTGGCTGCCCAGTATATATCAGCATGACTCCGTCCCCTTCGCTACCCAGTATATATCAGCATGACTCCGCCCTCCTTCGCTGCCCAGTATATATCAGCATGACTCCGCCCCCTTCGCTGCCCAGTATACACAGTGTGGAAGCGCCTGAGAGACAGTGGGTAACACCCCCCCCGGTCACTGCTCACCCAAACAGTGTTGTATGGATACATGTATATACAATATATGTACATATTTATATTTATATATCATTTGTAAATTTGGCAAAGTTTTTAAAATATTTTTTATTGATATTATTCTTTACCTTTGCTGTCACTTATTTCATAATTATTGTTGCACTTATTTTATTATCTATTGTTGTAATGCTTTGGCAATATTGTTGCAAATTATAGTCATGCCAATAAAGCTTCTTGAATCTGAATCTATAGCCTGCTGTTTCTCTTCAAGCAAGACAGCAGTGAAGAATTTGGGGTAAAACGGAGATAACGTGGATGTAATTGTGTTTGACCCCCTCTGGGAAGTCTCAGGCACCTCACTGCTACGCCAATCAGGGCCAAAGTACTCCATAATGTGAAAAC
Source organism: Brachyhypopomus gauderio (assembly GCF_052324685.1). Taxonomy (NCBI): domain Eukaryota; kingdom Metazoa; phylum Chordata; class Actinopteri; order Gymnotiformes; family Hypopomidae; genus Brachyhypopomus; species Brachyhypopomus gauderio. Next base: position 1,943,279 of record NC_135218.1, read on the forward strand.
AGTTCTGACCCAGATGGGGACGGGACGGAAACTCCATCTTTTATATTCCTTTATCATTTATCTTCCTTCATCCTTTATCTTCCTTTATCTTTTATCTTCTAGCCCTCAAAATGAGCAACATCATTAGAACGCTGTTTGAAGCTGAATAATTTAGACCCACCACAGCAGCGTCATACACAGCATATACATTTAGAGTTAGACAAGAAAGGCGACAATACTCAGAAGTGCACATGCACATACATACACACACCCTCCCACAAACACACTCATCCACACCCACACAATAGGAACCCATGATTTATATAGTGACTACTGCATTAGTGTGTCAGTACAGCACCCACCGACTTGCGCAAATCAACGTGACTAATGTCTCACTCTTCAGATTGAAGTCTGGCAGATTAGCCTTTTAGATGCCATGAAATGTCATGACATGGGAGAGTCATGAAGGAATTAGGTCAAGGAACCTAGAGCTACATTTGTGGTGACCATCACCACACTTCAAACTGGTCTCCACATGTGGTCCTTAAAACTTCAGATGGGCCAATCTGCAATCAGGCGTTGTTGGTTTAACTGTAGTCCCTAGAAAACAGCTTCTTTTATAATGAAATGCTTTGACATGCTGGACCACAGTGACACTGTGTACTCTGGCCTAACTGAATAGATCTTAAACGAGGGTGTGTATGACCACAGGGTGTTCTCCCAGCAAAGAGAGAGCATGCTAACAGCAGGATGTGGGGGGTGGGGGGCTGATGTGAGGGGAGCTCTCCTTTTTTCTGACTATGTATGTGTGTGTGTGTGTGGCCTTGAGCTGTACATGCTTCAGAACACTGAGAAACAGTATCCAGTTCTTCTGTCTTCTGGGCTGAGCTTCACACATGCTCCTCCCTGTCCCCCACATACGCCTGCACACGCATACACATACGCTCTGACATGTCTACGCATATACGTTTGCATACGTACGTACGCACACACACAGTGTCGACGCTTTATAACTGAACCTTAGACCACTAGCAGAGTGAGATTGTGTGTGTGTGTGTGTGTGTGTGTGTGTGTAAGGATGGGGAAGAACACTGAAGCGCTCACTGCTATGAACACATTTGAAGTGATTTATCTTGGCTATAATGACAGACGGCGGACATAAAATCACATTTCCCTCCCTCTAGATCTCCTCTAGGTAATGTCTCACTGCACCCCAACATGAAGCCAACAATTTTGCTTCATCTTTTTTCTGCACTCTTGTGTCGTCCAAGGGTTCTGACATAAAACTGACCTGAACATTAACATTTAACACTCCATGAGTCAATCTGCTCAGAACGTCATTTCCTCTTTCACTCGTCCACAGGTGAACCACACCAGCTGGTTCTACTCTCCTCTATGGGAGAGTGAGACTGGAGACTGACTCAGTCATGGGGGTGGAGTCATGACAACAGGTGTGGTGCCATCGCACCTGTGCTATAATGTGTGTAGTCAGAGTTGCGTCACAATGTGGGGGTGGAGTATAGGGTGGTTGGAGGGTCATAAAGGAGCCCTGTTACCTGAGCCCTGCTCACGGACCCCCATCTTTCTGGCCTACGCTGTAGATACTTCAACATACTCACACCTACAGATCTGCTGCTCACCTTTCTTCATCTTCTTCTGAAGTTTGATGGTGTCTGAGGATTTCTTCTTGATGTCTGCTCGTGCTTTCTTGTATTCTGCAAAGACAACACTAACATCACTTAACTACTTAACTGGAAGTTAAAAAACAATAAATAATTAATACAGAGCTAATAGTACCCTGGATGTACAACATAATGGTGTATGTAATGTTTTATATAAATGCCCAGTTAATTTGTGCTAATAAATATTTAACATGCCTTCCTGCAGTTGTTCAGTAAACTTAATTTAGGGTGCTCTAGTTGTCATATACAATACATCCTTAAAATAGAACCAAATCTTTTAAAACAAGATTTATTACTTCAAATAGCTTCATACTTTAAACATAGAATGGGAATAAAGGACTAGTTTATTTCATAATAATGTATTAATAAAAACAGTTGGTTTTCTACTAATAAGGCAGTAAAAAGATCTAATTTAGGGCTCAGATCCAGTTGGGCTCTGTTGGTTGTTCACACAGTGCGCGTCTGCACCTTTGGCATGGTCCTTATCAAGCTGGCTGGCCACCTTTTTCCACTCTTCAATCTTCAGTTCCAGGGGATTGATCAGATTATCCATGAGGGCCCTACCACACATGCACAAATTATCTGAATTTTATAGGATGATGTTGGGATTAAAGAAAAAAAATTTAAGGTGCACATTGATGAGTGTGGTTACTATATGTGATACTAAATTCTTTTAAATGGTAAAAGTTTTTTGCCATCACCGATAGCTGGTCAAGCAGAGAGCTCATTAATGTCATGTCTCTAAAGAGAGTCCTTACGTGGTGAACTGTATTAATGCACGTCTCTAAAGAGAGTCCTTACGTGGTGAACTGTATTAATGCATGTCTTTAATAAGAGAGTCCTTACGTGGTGAACTGTATTAATGCATGTCTTTAATAAGAGAGTCCTTACGTGGTGAACTGTTTGAGCTTGTTCTCAATGCTTCTGTGCCTCATGCACATTCTGGTCAGCGCAGACCCGATGTCTTTAGTCGCCCCTGTAAACACACAATGAAGCAACCACAGCAGCCATTAACCTTCATGGCCTTATTTTATACCACTACCACATTTTTTGTCTAATGTGAGAATAATGCATGGGTTAAAGCAAGAAATTTTCATTTGACTGAAAATCTTTCCTGGCAAAAGACAATGCCAGCAATTACTGACAATGTGGTGTAGTTGGGTCAAGGCCTCTTTTGCCTAATTCTACACAATAAACACATTTATAAAATATATTTATCTATACAGCGAAGAGAGAATCTATGAAGTGACAAAATGCAACACCTGAGCAATAAATGTACATAAATGTTTATATAATGGAGTTATCTGGGGGTCCTCTTCCAGAAAATTATTTAAAGATCAAGTCAAATTTAGTGAATCCTGGTGAGTTTCAAAAGGTATGAAGCTCTCTTGTCTTTATCAGATTCACTATCGCAAAAACATAAGCCGTAAGATTACCTGCTAAGTAGGTATGTTACAAAAAAATTAAATGTCCAAAAATGGCAAATTAAATCACACCACTGGATAGAGCTTTTAAATACAAACAGAACACCACCATCCATCTTAAATTGGTTTAGAAAAAAAAAAAAAGTAAAAAAAAAAGTAAAAAAAAAAAAAAAGACATTTTAAATGGAAGAAACGCACCCTGAAAACATGACTTTGTTCATTGCGCTGAGGCACGGTGCGCGCGAAGTTACAAAATTCGAGAGCTGCACGACCTCGCAAATCGACAACGCGCGTCATGTTTGTGGAGTTCATACACCTTTACAAGGTGGAATTCAAGCACTTGTACGTCACTTTCAAGGTCCATTTCAATATTTCCCAGCATGTTAAACTTAACAGTTAAATATTTATACATATACTCGAAATAATTCGCTTTTTATCACATTATTTAATGGTTGTTTATTTTCAAAACGCCCAATTTTTATGTCTTCACGTTCTCTCATGTTTCGTCCTGGAATTACAAGAGGCTCGTATTTGTTAACGTAATACAAGAGAACTGTTCAGTCAGACAGATATTTGTTGTGAAACGAAGTAGTTACAATTTCAAGTATTTTCAAATACTTCAGACTAAATTCCAGCACTCTTGTGCGGAGTCGCGCTACGGTCACTCGCGAAAGTATAATCACCCAGGCAGGAGGGAGGTAACTTTTCTACGTAATGTCCGAAAATCAGAAGGCGGGATGACCCTCAAGTCAATCAAACGACACCGCCGTCATCCATCGAGCGTTGATGATCCAGTGAGAGGATCATATTTCCTTAAAACAGATGGCGCGTGCGTTGTGTGTGTGGTTCATTATGATTTGACGGATTTTTCCCCTAAAAAAAACAAATGACAGAAATCCATCATAGTGACGGAGAACTTTAACCCATGGAATAATGTAATCTCATACAAGGGTGAGCACAGTGAAGATTTCTTCCCCATATTAATTAAGGCCTTTCACTTTATTTATTATTATTGTTGTTATTGGGTATAGGGGATTTTGCAGTGCACTTTCCCCCCAGTTCAGAGTAGCTTTCAGTGTACGTGTTCCAAATGTTTATCCAGTTGGTCCTCAGTTTAATTCTTACAGAGAAATGGTTTCACTTTCCTGAACAGAGAACTTTGGCCAACCCAGAACTTTGCATGGTTTTCATCTATGTATGTTAACAAAAATAACATCATCTTCTGTTGTGGAATCTGACCAATCTGGCCATGATTAGTCGGACTAGTCAGGATTAGGTCCAGGGTGAGAGTTAGGATTAGGTATTTGTTGAGGTTAAGGTTGGCATCAGGATTAGGATTAAGTTTAGGGTTGCTCTCAAGGTCGGTTTTAGAATTCGGGTTAGGGTTAAGATTAGGATTTGATTTAGTTGGGTGGGTTTAAGGTCAGATTGCTGGTGTCTGACCCTTGAACAGTTCCACTTGTGAGTAATCTTGACTGCAACTGCATTGAAACTCTCCTCAGAGTCATTCATGTCAATGTTATAGACACTTTGTTGGGAGTTAATCTATGAAGGACCACTCAAACACCACAGATCTCATTTCTAATATTGTATTAATGCTCTTTCATGAATTAAACAATACAAAATAATTCTAGTAAATCTTTAACATGTAAGGGTGTGGCACGGTACATCAAAGGTTCCTCTGCGTTTTGCTGAATAAACACAGAGACATACCACACTTGCAGCCTGACACATCACATGACACACCGCACTCATAATACGACACAGCGCACGACACAGCGCACTCACAGCACGACACAGCGCACTCATAGTATGACAAAGATATGGCCTAGTTTGTCCAGATCATACAGCTCTAGCACAAATTCAATGAAATACATGTCTGCATATTTACACGGACACATATATATAAACACAAAAATACAAACACAGGCACACTCCTGTTGAAGCATCATTCTCTCGCGTCTAAATAAGCCCACCTCCCATGAGTCTTTCAGGGAGGTGTGTTACTATTGCAAGCGTCCTTTGCCAAGCACACAGGAATAACAATTTCATTCACTTTGTCATTTTGAATAAAAAGCGTAATGTGAAATGCAATACACGGCCAGTTTTTCTAATGCCACATTTGTGCACTTAGTGGTAATGCCACACCTGAAACGGTACAAAACAGGCTGGGGGTGGGGCAAAAGGGATTAAGGAAAACTCTCTACAGTCCTCAGTTTTGTCCATGCAACTTAATGCCAAAACCTCACACCACTCCATCTACACCATGAACTCCTGTACGACCAACACCTTGTTTTTGTTCCGTTGGTGCTTTTTTACACTGTATAAACTCGCTCCATCCTTCATGTCGCACCATCAAAATTAGTCTACAGATTGGGTTTAACTAAAATGTGTTAATTACTTTGCTTCCAAGATATTAAGCTTATATGCAGCAGTAATACACAAAAAATGCTCTTTAATCATGGATAATGATTGTGCTTACACTAATTAAGGTCTAGTTATAAATTCTTATGCATACACTAATTAAATCCACATCATGTGTACAAAAAAAGAGAGTTTTGGTGACACCTACTGTTGTACATTTATTCCAGCCCAGTTCCCATAGTGTTTCTCTATGTAGTATCGGTAACCTGTATCTCCAAGTCTGTAGACTCTACTTAATGTAGGAACTTGACTGAAGGTATTTTTCATCTCTGCTTATGAAATTAATTAAAATTCCTTGCATGCATCTATTGGCAATATTAGTTCAAATTGAAGAGTCTGTTTTATAGATGATCCATCTGTACTTTAAAATACATTAATGCGCTCCCTTCATGATGTCAACCACAACAAACCCTGACAAAGTAATCTTGGACGACACTGGTTTCCACATAACTAATGTTTGTACCTTATCTCTGTTTCTCTATTTATTGACCTTTGAGCTAGATGACAATAACCATAGATGTGGAGACACTGTATGCAGGTTTTAGGATGCATAGGTGATCCATGTTTGCAAAGACATATGTAGGCTGTGTGTGTGTGTGTGTGTGTGTGTGTGTGTGTGTGTGTGTGTGTGTGTGTGTGTGTGTGTGTGTGTGTGTACGTGTCTGTGTTGCATGCGTGGGGGTATGGTACGGGTGATGGAGAAGGCAGGTTAAAACAGGTTGGCTTTCAGTGTTTTTCAGTCAAACTTCACACTGAGCCTCTTGCTTAAAGGCATGCCTACAGTCTCTTTCTCTTTCTCTCTCCCCCCCTTTCATTTTTCTCATTATTCCATCTGTCTGTCCTGTTCAACTGGATCATCTCACTTATAAGATTGTTCAATTCCCCTTTTTTCTATTATTTAAATACATCATTATTTTGTCAATCATATTATTTAACTTCCCTCAAAATGTGCCTATGGCATATTTGTCAGACAACAGAGTGATCATGCATATATGAGCATGATTATTATATACACAGAATGAATCCATCTTCATTCTATGATGTATGACTTCCTTCTCCAAGCTCACTGACAAAAGTCACAGATCAAGGTGACCAACGTACTAAAACGGTACTTGCCTTCAGACACAAAAAGACAATACACTTAAGGGGGAGATTAACTGAAATTCAACATCACATATTCCCTTTACTGAATTAGTTACACCAATCTCAAAACTAAAACCATCTTAACGGAATGCCAGCATTGCCCAAGTGCTACTGCGAGTCCTGCCTAAATGCTAAATGAAAAAGAAGAGTGAGTCAGGCAGTGATATGTGCACACAAAATAAAAAGAAAACATATTCAGTGCAAAGGGAAAAAGTATATACTGTTATATTTATAAAAGTATATACACCGTTAATATATATATATATATATATATATATATATATATATATATATATATATATATATATATATATATATATATATATATATATATATATATATATATATTAGAGGTGTGCCAAAAAATCGATTCATATATAAAAAATCGATTCTCATTTACTACGATTCAGAATCGATTTTAAATGTCCCAAAATCGATTCCAAGTCGTGGTGAAGTCTCGCGTAATTTTGTAATTACGTAACGCGAGACTTCACCACGACTTGGAATCGATTTTGGGACATTTAAAATTTACGCCGCATGTTCTGGGACACACTCATGCGCGGAAAAGGTTCAAAACACATGGTGGAAAAAGATATTCAACCTGTCCGGTCTTCATTTAAGGCAAAAATATGGGTTCATTTTGGTTTTTACAGAATGCCAGGGAAGACCGAACTGGACACAATGTAGCTCGTGTGCAAGGCTTGTGTAACGCGGTGAGCACGGGAGCGTTAAGGGTGAGAAATAATATAGAGAAGGATGGACCCAAGTGCCGGCTCGCAAGAGCAAGACGTTTGACACTCGTCAAATATATTAGCGAGAGGGAAACGCGCACAGCGATCCAGAACGAACAAAACAACACGGAAGACTCAACGCGCAAGAGAATAGAAAGCAAAACCGTGAGGGCACGGAGTAAATAGAAACAAAAAACCAATGCGGAAAATACAACGCATGAAAAATAACACTCAACCGTAGTGATAACAGAGAGAGGTGGCGAGACACCATTAAACGATAAGCAATCACAGAGAAAGCAGAGACTGGCTGAGAACATACAGTTATGTCGGTTTAGTCTGGGACTGACTCTGGTGCCCCTAGCGACGGCTGGGGGAACTGCATCCGAGCCAGCCCTGACAGCTCGCAAAATGAAGCTCAAGAATTTTGGTAACAACAAAAAACATTTTATTTTAGCAAAGCACATAATTTTTGTTAATTAAATGTGAAAGACACTAAATTTTCTGTATTTTGTCATTCTGTCTTGCAAAGCAGACTGTAGTAGATCATGCAGATTTTATAGACTGAAGCAGACATTTTTATAAATCAAATCGTTTTTTTAATCAAAAATCGTTTTGAATCGAAAATCGATTTTTGAATTGAATTGTGGCCCCCAAAATCGGAATCGAATCGAATCGTGAGATAGTAAACGATTCCCACCCCTAATATATATTTAGGAAATAATGCTCACAGAGACCATACAAAAAGTCTCGATCATCAGATGTGTCAATCATAAGTTGGTCCCTAATACACTATACAGCTATACACATTGTTTTAGGTTTGATTACAATGGCGATGAAGCATCACCACCTTAAGGTCCTGGAATGATAACACTCTCCAGGAAAGCAGAGGTGAGTGACGCCAAACTGGCATTTCAAGACAGACCACACACACTTTAGCTCACATTTAGACGTGTGCACTATAACAGCAACGGCTCTTTCATGCCCCTCCATAACATATGGAGTGTATTCATATCTTTTCATCAAACAATCAAACGCTTTATCACCAAAAGAAGAGTGAGTCGCCACTTCCCTGTATTTTCCTTTACACCTGAATACTTTCCAGTTAAGCTTTACTTGTAATTATGAAGTTACTCTAACATATAGCCGAGGTTAAAGGAGAAGGCAGGCGTATCTAAAAGTTTCAGTTGACCTTCCAATGTTCCCCTGGACACCCCCTTATTTCGTAAGCAATAAACTCTTTTCCACCCAACGCCTTTCCTGAAAAGGAAACTTTGTCCCAAGCTGCCATTTATTTCGCTATAATGTCAGCAACTGTGTGCAAGTCCATAAAGGACAGATGCAGCTTTGGGGAAATTTACTGTGCTTCAGTCTCTTCAGTTTCCTTATTGAGTCCATCTGACCCCAGACCAGTCACAACGTGGCCATTCACACAGACACACAGTGAACGAAAGCAAGAAAGACGGATGGAAGAAAATACAGGTTTTATTTTTTGTCGCATTAGTCATGTGTGTTATGCTGGTCAAATGACTCAAATGGTAGCACCACACACAGTGACTACGTGTTGCTTCACTGTGTGGTTTTCAGTAGCATCATATGAGGAGATGGTTGGTATGCTGAGATGTATAAATGTCACTGACATCACTTCAGCAAATGACTGAGGATTTATCTGCTGAACACGCGCGCGCACACGCACAAAAACATGGCCGTTTGTACGAGCTCAACTATTCAAATAAGTAGCCAACAGATAATAATACAATCCTATCAGATCAAACTTAACACGCATATAGCACTGCACCATGAAAACCTGCACACATATAGATTCTACCATGTAGGAATATGAACTTCTAACACTTAGGCCATTCTGAGGCTGACAACAGTGTTTTGTGTTTGCCAATAAGCACTTCCAAAAAAGAGCTTTCCAAAACTGACAAAATTATTATATATCCAAACAAATTCAGAGGCAATGAATTTACAAGAAACTTTTGAATAAACAGTTCCTCTCATTGCAAAGGCACAAAGCATCATGGTAATCATGGTCACTGTAAACCCACATTTTGCTTTGGTGTTTCTTGTCTACATCAGATGTCATATGACTCATTCTAGCCTTTTATGAGGTAAAAGCAGATAAAATAATAATGGGACAGCGTGCACTCCATTGTCACGATGCAACGTGCAACGTCTTACTAGATAAATATACAGCGCAAGTGCTACAGCGTGTCCTAAACTCATGCAGAAAAGGATTAGGGTAAGTGATATGAAACGTAATTAGAAAGGTTGCAGTGGCATCAAGCATAACATGAGGTGCTGATGTATGGGTGAAATCAGGCGTCACCACATGTGAAACCTCAGTCATATGTTCTCTAACATTCTGGTAAACCGCTGAGGTAGACCGACCGTTAACCCAAGTGATGAGAGTCAACCTGGTATGCACGTTCCAGTAGTCAACCTTGAACATGTGCAATGTAATAAAAGACAACAAAAGTAACATTTGTGTATTACTTAAATTTATGCAGTTTTGGAAACTGTGTCCTATCAGGTCTGAATATTGTGCAATTAAAAGTGACAGAAAAGCCACACCTCATTATAAGTCGCATGGTTCAAACCATGAGGGAATAAGTAGCGGTTTATAATCTGGAAAATACAGGTAGCAATTGCGGGGGCTCCGCTGTGGCGGGTCAAGGTCGCGTTCCGCTCTTCAGCGCTGTGTTTTGCGCTGTTATGTTTGCAGGGTTCATACACCTTCAGAAGGTGGAATTCAAGCACTTGTACGTCACTTTAAAGGTCCATTTCAATAATTCCCAGCATGTTAAACTTAATTAAGTTAAATATTTATACGTATACTCAAAATGATTCTAAATAATTCGCTTACCATCACATTATTTAATGGTTGTATATTTTCAAAACGCCCAACGTTAACGTCTTCACATTCTCTCATGTTTCGTCCTGGAATTACAAGAGTATAACAAACTCTTATTTGTTAACGCAATACAAGACAACTGTTCAGTCAGACAGCTGTTTGTTGTGAAACGAAATAGTTACAATTTCAAGCATTTTCAAGTACTTTAGCCTAAATTCCAGCACTTTTCAAAACCTGGAACACAAAGCAACATAAAAATTCGTCAGGTAAATGTTCATTCCCCTGTTTTTGAGGGGTGTTTCTTTATACTACCACATATCATTACGGAGAACACTGCAAAGAATGTGACGCGGAAAGTATAAACGCCTCCACCGTTTGCAGAGGTTCGCGCGAGGTGGGCGGAGTCGAGCACTACGGTCACCTAGCTATAGGTGGAGACATTTTTCTAATGGTAGAATAAGGTACTCTTAACCACTCTACTGCAGTAATTCTTTTCGTAATCAATGCGGTTAACACATCATGCATGGAGGGAAAACCCGTCAAATACCGTGAAACCGATATAATTTTGAAAAATACCGTGATATAGAATTTTGGTCATACCGCCCAGCATTAGTCTGTACACTAAAAAGAATCTTACAGTGGTGAAGTCAGGACTGGGTGGTTTAAGTGAGCCTTGCACTCACGTGCAAGAGAGAGTCAGGAAACAGTCAGCATATTCACTCCAACTCTATTGGGTGATAAATCGCCTCTCCTAGTTATTTTAAAAGTGCCTGTGCCAATACTGAGACATCTTCAATGCTTCCCCAACCTGCAGTTTTTCCACATCTTGCACACACGCCACGTATGTATGTACATAAGTGTGTGTGGTTAATAGTAACACTGCTAAAGCACTCAGTGGGTGTGTAATATTGTTTGTAGAGGTACTCAACCCTTGTTGGTCTTTCCTTCCTGGCAAATATAACAATAACAATCCTATAACGATCTATAAACATTTCTCTACTTTTTAAATATGCATCAGGTAGCACCTGCTTCCAATAGCACCTGTGGGTGTGACATCACTTCCTGCCTAATGTACCAACAATGGTACACGTTGTTTTTATTTACATTTATATTTACGGCATTTGGCAGACGCCCTTATCCAGAGGGACTTACATTTTTTATCTCATTTTTATACAAGTGAGCAATTGAGGGTTAAGGGCCTTGCTCAGGGGCACCTCAGTCATGGCCTCAGGTCTGGGAATCGAACCCGGGACCTTCCGGTCACAAGACCAGTTCCCTAACCACCAGACCATGACTGCCCTTTTTTTAAATCATATCTCATTCCTTCTTACTTTAAACTCAGAAAATGGTTTCCTTAAGGTCCAATAAATGTGATTACAGCATTTCACACATGCCATGCTCACCAGCTGAAAATGACAAAACACACACCTTCCAATTTGGGCGCTTATTCGAATATCCACATTAAATAACAGTTAAACAACATCCTGTCTCTTGACTCCATGAAACTGGTCAGGTCCCCCAAAGGAAAAATATAACATGCACACAATGATGTATGTGTCTTGGGAATTACTACAGTACATCTTTCCAGTGGCCCTATTACCTGGAACATTATATAAATCAAATAAAATCAAATCAAGCTGTATGACAACGTTAAGGGAGAGAGATGTGTCTTGGTTGGGATAAAGGCATGCAAAATTAAGCGTTGTTGGCAAATCTTCTCATAAGTGAAGAGACTGCAGATTAGGATGGAAAAACATCTGGTTCTGGTTTGATGCAGGTCTTTGAATCTTTGTGGTTCAAAATCCCAAGTCAGATCCAAAAAAAGATACAGAGCACAAGTGGCCCTTATAATATATACATACACACATATTATATATAAATATATACATAGAGTTCTTCTACAAGTTCATATTTTATACACACACACACACACACACACACACACACACACACACACACACACACACACACACACACACACACACACACACACACACATATTAGTTTTTTAATATGACAATATTTAAATGTACATATTTAAACAGCCTGAAGAGATCACAATATGAATCCCCTCGCAGAGTATCGTGCAGCACTATTAGGATAAGACTTCCACTTGAAAAATCAACAAGTCTCCTTTTCACTTTCCCTTTGGTTCAGGCCAAAACTAATTCCAAATCTTTTCCTTCTTTACACAAATGCTAGTGTAGCCAATGCCCACACAGCTCCAACATGTACAAAGACATCCTGTGTGTGCAGACACACAGTGGCTACTGTTCACACCTACTCAAGCCCAACTGTGAGGTGGCTGTCTTAAAGGAGAACACCAGAGCTGAAGATACGCCTGCCTTCTCCTACTGTCTTAAAGGAGAACACCAGAGCTGTTGATGTTCCTACTGCACTGTACGCTGGTGCTCATTTTAACCTTCTTTCCTTGACTCAGGCTACTTGGCAATTGTGCTAGCAACCCATCTGCCCAGGAGGACAGAAAGATTTGCGAGATATGGCTAATGCGCTTTAAAGTGTGTGTGTGTGTGTGTGTGTGTGTGTGTGTGTGTGTGTGTGTGTGTGTGTGTGTGTGTGTATTTAATGTTCCACCTATAGACATTATCTAAACATTCTGAAAAGTTCTACATGTCAATATTTATACATGATCCCACAGACTGACTGATTTGATAGGTTTTCATAGGTTATAAAAATTCCACATACAAAACAATGGTATAGCATTTTATAAACATCACATGCCATTTTCATCAGGCATTGTAGTTTTAGTCTGTTAACTGACGGACAGAACTTCTAAGCTGTGACTGGGAGTTGTATCATTTAAATGTGATAAGGGTGTGCCAGGCCAGTTATGTAACAGACACCGCCAGTGCTGTGGCAACCAGTCATGAGGGAGTTCCCCGAGATCTCCAACAGAATCACAGCATTATTTGTTTAGCCTCTGAAAAACAGATGAAGCCAAAACCATCAAAAACAGCCCGAGGCGAATCATCCTCTGCTGTACCTAATCATGTGACTCGTACAGCATCATTACAGACCTTTTAAACAAAGCCTGAAAAACTGATTACTTCCCTGCATCTTCCTCATGGTTGCAGAGAAAACGACACAAACATAATAAAGCATTGTGTCAATATAAGGTTACTGCTGAATGACCAGGTATGAGAGGAGAACATACTGAACACTGAAAAACAGGCTTATCCTGAAATCATAATAGAAATAGAAGACAAAGCGAGATACACCACACTTCAGGAATCCTTAGTGGAAAGAGACTCTCTGTACAAAGGAGTGTCACATCAATAAATGATTCGCTCTGGGACACGCGTCTCTCTCCTGTCCTGGAGTACAGGGGTAGAGAGGTCAGGGAACACGCCAGCTGGGCTCCCCCACTCCCCAGTGCTCCCAGGTGCCATCGCTGTGGTCAGTGGTGTCCAGTGCAAACAGAGGCACTCAATCAGACACACTAACTTTGCTGTGGCACTCTGGATTCCTTTGGCTTGCTAATCCTCTCAGTCTGGAATGTGTGCAGCGGAGACTGACGTTCATACATATGGAGGGAGGGAATTTGGGTGGTGCGAAGCAGCAGACAGCTGCACCTACAGCCAGCCCAGAGTTCCCTCCCCCACCCCAAGGCCAGACAGCTGAAGGGGAGAGAGAGCCTTCAACGGTCATCTACCCACACCATGCCAGGAGTGGAACAGGTGCATGACCAAAATGGCACAAAAAGTCTTGGTTCAGCCCTAGTGAACCACAACTGAGCCAAGACGGGACGTATAGAATATTCCATCTTCTAGAAGACAAATCAAATGACTTTTTTTTATCAGGTGGTTTTATCAGCCAATGGCTCACTCACTTTTTTTTTTTTGCTGAGAGATAACGGCCAGAGAGGAGATTGTTTTGATAAATACTTTGATAAAGGTTCTCAAAAAAATGGAAAACAGTGTTGCCCAGTAATCCTCCTTTCTTAATGGCAAAGGACAAAATAAGGCAATAAAAAGAGCAGAGAGGAGATCTTTCCCCAGCAGACTACATTTTCAGGCCAGGACATGATAAAACACAGACAGAATGAGAGAAGGAATCTGGGGGACAGCCGTGGTGTTTAACACAGCCTCCTTACACAGAGGGGTAAGACTACACTAAAGCAGACATGTGACTCACAGAAGAGTGAGGGAACGAGTAAAGGAGTGGTGTGAGAGAAAGAGCTGAGGGAGAGGACAAGAACGTGGCTGTATAATTACAGGGAACATATGGGAGGGAATCCTGTGTCTTCTCCACCCTACGAATGACAGGACACCAGGACTAAAAGTGTCCACTTTAGGACAGATGTTGATAGTAGTACTTCTCATGACTACTGAAGGTCACACTAAATTAATTACTTAACCAACACGCACCAATATTCTTTGGATACAAATCTATAAAGACAACTATTTAGAAAATGTATGATAAATACTGGAGAATTGCTATATTCTCATCTTTCTCGTTTAAGCAGGCAGTTTGACAAACCACATAAGGTGAAAGCAAAAATCACGTGACACTTACCTGTGTCTTAGGAGAATGATAAACTTAAGACAAGTTTGAAAATTAGCCAATAGGTCTGTATTACTATACCACCCACCTCACTGAATGTGTTGGACTTTGGTATCTCATCATTTTCCACATATTCAATAAGTATTTTTAAAAGGAGCCCCCACCATTTTCTGCTTCTTCATATGATTACCACAATTATCACCACCCCCTGCATTATTATTATTATTACTGTTTCAGTTTTCTAATGTAAACAGAGTCATTTGTACATGCCATGAACAGTAAAGTTACACCACCATCATAAGAACCATGTTTCCCCATTTATTTCATTATACCTATAGACAGTTATTTTTTACTGAATAATGTTATGTGGAACAACATATACAAGTAATAAGATGAGCAGCAAATGGGTTTTGTCTACAGTTGAGCCTTTCATTATTGCTAAAATCTACTTAAGGTTACTACCTTCAGGGCAGGTTGCAAGATGTGGTCTCCCAAAGTCCAGCCATGGGCATGTCCCAGAGAGAGCGCCGTGTTGCCAAATAAAATTGTAGCAATTTAACCTAAATGCCCATATTAAAAATAAAATAAATACAAATGAAATTAAAACAAAAATTCTAAAACAACAGCCAAACAAAAATCAGTTTTCAGTTGGAATTTACACTGAAGCCCGAGAGGGCATCCCTTCACACACAGTCTCTTCTCCACAGGTGTCGGTCCTTTTCATGGGTTTAATCATCAAACCCAGGATGCCGATGAACAGTTCATCTCATCAGCTACCAGATAAGTATCCGTGCTGTCAGGTAAGCCAAGATGATTACGAACATATTTTGAGCGAATGGGAGGGGAAAAAAAAGTGCAAACATTGCAAGAACTTATGATGTAATAAGCAGACAGCAATGCCTGCCAAGGTTCATTTATTGTTTATTTAAATAGACAAGTACCTTTGAAGGCTGCGATTACTAAGGCAGCTATCTACAGAGAACGCAACCATTTCCTTAGCGGAAAATTAATACGTCAGTATTAACGTGCTCAAAGATTTATGTTTTGGTGGGGAAAGTATTTCTTTTACCAGAGACTTTTAACTGGTGGAAAGTTGTTAGAATTGCTGTCCCTGAAAAGCCCTGCACCTACAAATACCACAGCTTGCTGACAACTGTAAGAGAGGATTTGGGGGTGGGGGGGCTTATTTGGGAAGGACTTTGACCATTTAAGAATCTTTGACCATTTAAGCAACTGAATCAGAGGTTATGGCATGTTACCTTCTATTTCAGGGAAGATCAATACATGTGATCTTGCAGAAATCAAGAATTGACATGTCTGTCAGCATAATCAATACAGAAAGCCAGGAAGTGTAGCAGACATGGGATATTTGCTGATTGGCCTCTTCCCACTTTCTGAGGTACGCTGCCTAATGGGAAATTACCATTTCTCTCATTCCATACTTTAAGGCTGATTTAACACGTCATAGAAAATACATGCAGTAATGACAGCAATAATAAGTATATATGATCTATTCAGCACTTTTCAAGAACCTTAAGATGTTTCACATTTTAAATACAAACTATATGGACCGTTGGCAACGTCAAGAGATACACTGGAGGAGTCGACGACATTGAACAGGACACGTAAAGAGCATGGTGGAATGACGGGGTTAGAATAGGCCTGACCGGATTTGAATACGGAGAGAGAAGCCAGGAGGGGAGTTACGAAAGAACAGTGAAGACACCAGCAGAAGACCTGAGACAGCAAGTGGGTTTGTAGACAGACACAAATTGTACAGATAAGAAAGTGTAAGAGAATGTTGAGAATGAGGATTTTGAAATACATGTTGTAATTAAGGAGAAGCCAGTTAAGATTCTGAAGAATTGATGTTCAGGTCTGGCCAGATATGAGTAATAAGATGAGCAGCAAATGGTTTTTGTCTATACAGTTTAGCCTTTCATTATTGCCAACATCACAAGTTACTGCCTTCAGGGCAGGTTGCAAGTGAGTAAACAACACAAAGTGCTGGAATGAGGTCAACTTAAGAATGTGTTTTTTTTTTTTTTTTTTTTTGCATATTAATGCTTTCTAGGACATTTTCTTTTAATAAATTTACATCATTCTTCATCATGCATTCTATCCTAAAACTCCAGTCAAGAATAAACGGTGATAAGCAGGAATAAATTCAACCTCTACTACGCATCACTATGATGTACCATGATTTCTGGATAACGTGCCATCAAAATACCTTCAATGTGACATGTAATCTAAATAAGGAAGGGATGAAAACCATGCATCTTCTGACGTAACATCATACTTTACCTTGCACTCTACAGTCTAAATTAATTTAACACATTAAATGAATTCACGACATGAAAACTTTTGCAACATCACTGAACATCACATCTACCTTGGTAGAACATTCTTCTTCCTCATGTCATCACAGCTTTAATCATTGTAGTGAGACAGATTTTAATTCACAATCCTCAGCCTTGCTCTAGCAAAGCCAAAAGACCTTAAAGTGCATGAAAACGCTATGGTAACTGTAACTGCATGAAAACGCTATGGTAACTGTAACTAGCCACCTGGTCCTGACCCTTTCCTCCAGGAAATGCAAATGAACCACGCTTTTAAAAAAACAATACACCTGAACTTTACCGAATTCACGTTAAGTGTCAGCAAGGCAGGACATAGCAGGCTTGGGGTCATTCTGCACATATTGAGGTGTAGCAACACCATGGGCAGGTGTACCTTCCACACCGCTACACCATGGGCAGGTGTACCTTCCACACCGCTACACCATGGGCAGGTGTACCTTTACACCGCTACACCATGGGCAGGTGTACCTTCCACACCGCTACACCATGGGCAGGTGTACCTTTACACCGCCACTCAAAGTATTTAAAGGCCCAATAGGAGCAGGTGCTGGAGAGACTCTACATTCATGGCAGAATTGTGCAAAACAGTCAAGAGATGTGCCTGGAGAGACAGGACACCGACAGGACAGTGACAGGGCAGTGACAGGACACCGACAGGGCAGTGACAGGGCAGTAACAGGGCAGTGACAGAAGTTTGCCTGGGTGTTATATTTATTACGAAATTCAGTTAGATCTGGTTAAGCCTTCTCCTCTGTTCCTCTCTGATAAATAAGGCATGAAAAGCACTTAAAAAAATAAGATGCCATGTAGGGCTGGGTATTGATTCAAATTCCAAGAATCGATCCGATTCTGAAGATTAAGAATCGATTTTTTTTCGATTTAATCCGATTTAATCGATTCGATCCGATTCGATCCAATTCGGGGTTTAGTGTTATTAAAAATGTATTTGAGCTGTTTCCTGACTGTGTACAGAAGCAACATGTTAAAACTAGTATTATATCGATATTAATCAGCAAATAGTTACTGGTAGTTGGTAGTTACTGATGGCTGGAAGACTGGTGAAAAGGGTCATCATAAATCTACCTTCAAGAAAGGTAATCCAGGACAATAAACAGAGGACATCTTTGAGGTGTCTATATCTGCAACAGTGGGCTCCTACTGGGACACTAACCAGTGCATTATTATTATGATTGAAATAATTAAGAATTCACCCAAAAGCTGTTGCTACCAAATGCATTTTTATTTTAAAAGTGCTCACACTTAATAAACTGAAAGTATAAAATGTAAACGTGTATTTTTCTTTAAAGTGAGAATATAAGAACAGAACTCTCACGTTACGGTTGGGCGTGTTAACGTCGTCTGCGTCTAATCGTCCATGTCGGTGTATCTCCGTGGGTGCGGGTGCGTCTTGTGATTGTCCTCACCTGTGGCTCGTCTCGTAATCACGTGGGGTTGATGTGGTTTGTCTATTTAAATTTGCGCTCGCGCAGCGTCCTGTGCTCGTCGTTGTTTTAGTCACATGCGCTGTCTGCGCTTCGGTAAATGTAATAAACGTAACGATTTGGAAAGTGCAAAGAATTCTGTCTCTTCCATCGCCTTGCGCCCAACGTTACAAGAACATTAAACTTTTTTTAAACTGTAAAAACACTGGGTAAACGGTCAGTGACACGGACTAACTGTAAATAGTCACTGACACTGGATAAACTGTCCTTCTGTTTTTAGATTTCCGATTTGACTATCGTCGTTACCGGCACTGTCCGACGCCAAGTCGTTTTACAGTTAGTTAGACCGAGCACGCCTGCGTGAATTCAATGACGAGGCGTGGGTAAAAGTTCACAAAAAAATAAAAAAATAAATAAAATAAAATAAAATCGATCTTTGGACGTATGAGTCGATAATCAGATCATCATATGCGAATCGATTCTGAATCGGAAAATCAATTTTTTCAACACAGGCCTAATGCCCTGGATGAGTGACATTCATTGTAGATAAGAAATCTAATCATTCACTTAAATGCAAAAGTTCTGTATGAACACTACAGCCCCACGTTGCTGTAGACTGAGGTGTGAATCTGCTGCCTTTATATAGTGATGTTTGAGACAAAATGAGCAATATGAGGAGACTTTAAACCCACGTGTGAAGGAGACATGTCTCACAGTGGTGCTATAAACCACAAATGTATTAAGCTCCACAATGTACTGAGGTAAATGGTTTTATAGTAGTTTAGTCTAGACTTTCATTATTGTTTACATCGCAAGTTATTATCTTCAGGGCAGGTTGCAGGCAAGTAAACATAACACAGATCTTTTCAGACGACACAAATAACATTCTCTGCAATGTTAGGTGTACACAGAAAAATATTACTAATACTAAGGAAGTTACAACAAGGAACTTCCTTAGTATTAATACTAATACCATGGAAGTTTTGTTCACCGTGAATTTCCCTGAATGTGTAGGTGATGCAATCAGGAGATTAATTTGCTTGGTGGAGAGCTTTGCCACACAACTGCACTGTTCAAAAACATTCACACCTGGCCTGCATCACAGGTTTCCACAGGACAGAACCAAACCCTAATTAGCCATGAAGGCATGAAGTGGGCAGAATGTAATTTGGTAAAAGACGTACTGGGGTAGCCCTGCCTGGCCTCTCTGCCCATACAGAGATCAATAACCATCATGAGGGAGCATATGATGACATTGTTGTACATCTTTAAACCATCTTTAAACCAAACGGGGCAGATCCAACTTGGTGCAGTACAGTTTTAGAGTGACATGGCCTGCAACAACGTTCAGAGAACAAATGATGATTCACTTATCTGTCTTTCTGCATAGACTGCACCACTAAGCACAAAACTGCATAACCTTAACTGAGATCAAGGTTTTACACTTGTAAAAATAAACACTGTAATGTTCAAAACCCAGACTCACTACACGAGTGAAACTGAAAGAGGAGGAGGAGTGGTGACAGCAGAGTGTGATGATGCATTACAAACGACAGAACAAACTGATGAGGGACTGTCAGTAATTTAAAAACAGTTTCATAAGCCAGAAATAATGGTTCACAGTAAAGTGTGGGAGTGTATTCAGGGCTGATTACCCACCGTGCTTAGGCGGTTGTAAACAAAGACAGTCCCCCCTGTTGCAGGCATATTTGTTCATGTGTGCATTTGTGTACGATTCCTCTGCCTAGTCAAGGGACCTTGTTACGTTACAATAAATGACATTTAATAAAATTATATTTGAAAAAAGTGGAAGAAAATGTCTAATTGTGAGCTACTGAAACTGATGGTATCCAAAGCCCTTATGAATCAAAGACACGATGAATGAGGGAGAAATAAGCTGTTTTCACAATTATTCTCACAGTATGAAACATGTGAGCTACAGTTTATAGAATAAATGTTAAGAACAATAATCATTTTCACACATTTTGTTTGCTGCTTTTTGGTGGTAAAAATTACCCAATTCCATTGCCCAACTGATGAAATTTACCTCTAGCGTATGGACAAGTACAATACATCTCGAGGTGAGTATTTGTCTACTAAAAATGTGTGTGTGTGTGTGTGTGTGTGTGTGTGTGTGTGTGTGTGTGTGTCTTGCTAAGTATGTACATAATAGATGCCTTTATTCATTTGCTGTCACTTCAGATAACCCTTGCACATGTTTTAAGTGTCCCAGGAACATAACTGCTACATACACTAAGAATGCACAATATTCTCATCTCCTCATAACATACCTGTAAAGCACCACCAGTGAACAACAAGGACAATAAGAAGGTAAGAGTGAGAGAAAAGCGATCTCCACTCACCCCGCGTTCCTGTGGCGAGGTCAGCCACCTTCTGGAAGGCATCCAGAAAGGAGCCTGTGACAATGATGGTTGTCCTGAGAAACAGACACAGAGCAAGAGCAAAGACGAAAAAGAGAAGATACAATTATATAAACAATTTGGGCTGCTTAAATGACTTTCACTGGACATGGTGTTATTGTTATAGGAAGCAGAGTAAAAAGTGGCTTTTCAACCCAGAGTGATGGGGCAGGTTCACAGACATTTTAGATTTGGGTTTTGGATTACACAAGGATTTGGAAACACCACTGGAAATTCTTTTTAGTCTAGTCTTAATCTTTATCTGGGCCTGGGAAACCTTTGGGCTACTCTAGGTAGGAGTATCTTCAACAAAGTATACAATACTGCTGGGATTAGTAAGGCTTCTGTTAGCAACCCAAAGCAAGTTAACAAGCTCAAAAGTCAGACACATTAAACTGACATCCTACTGGTGAAAACGAGTGAAAACACAGACGCAAGCATTCGCTTACAGTACATTTGTAGCTGTAAAGTGTTGAGTTCAAAGAGCTACTGAATAAACAGGCATACAGTGTCATCCTCCCCTGAACACCATGCATCATGCTACTGCATTGGCCTTTTTGGATACTATATCTACACGAACAAGTATTTTGAGCACTTGCCACTTTTATAGGGGAAAATAATTCCAACTGTGGCAGTGTCGTCTGTAAAAGGCAAAGCCCCAGGCATGTTTAGAAAAACTAGGACACCATACAATATAGAAGCAGCTTTCAAGAAAACACACTTATTATTTTATTCTAAATGATTTAACATAAAAGGTGGAACTTGCTATAGGAAGTTCATAACTCATCTGTAAACAATATATAAACACTCATTCTCAGCTAGCTTCCTAAATCCAAGGCTAAAGATGTCAATGCAACCCAACCCTTCCCCCGTTTTGTCCTATGAAATCACCCATGACACCTGTTTTAAGACATACAGGTCACCATTAATACAGGTGAAACGCAAACCTCATCTGTACCACTTCCTAGTGATCCGCTTTAGCCTACAGGGACCAAAGACCTCATTGTTAGAAGCCCTACTTGTGTACTTAACACCATTAAGAATAATAATAATCTCATCTCAGATTAGAACATTTTTGTTAGGCAACTTCTCTGCAGTCCTCACCTCACCTAGGACACATCACACACTCGCCATCATGCTGCAGGCACAAGCGTGACCACCCAGCGCATATATGAGCGCATGGGACCTCAGATCATGTCTGAAGGAGTGCTGCCTGGTTCTGGATGACCAAACTGATGAACAGGATTAACTCCCATTGCTCTACAGGCATTAAACAATCCTTCTCACCTAGCAGGCTATGGCCATTTTTGCTTCTATGGACTCCTGGGTATAGAACCAATTGATCCGCCCGCGCACACACACACCTTAACAGACCAATCAAAAGCACCAAGATAAGCATTTTTTAAGTGCATCAGTATGAAGGGTATCTTGTATGCAATAACATAATATGAAAGAATAATTCAGTATCCTGGGAGAATTTTCAGTATCCTGGTTCTTGCAGGTGCTCAGAAGCATTAACAGTAGGATCAGGTAGCTCTCTGTAGCTCTCTTTTGATAGCACCGACTGTGTGCCAGGAGTAAAAGAGACAGAGTCATACTGACAGGGTCAATGGCACTATTGTAGAGGCCTGTTCAGACCACTCTTCTGCAGAGAGACCTGCTAGTGCTAGTTTATCAGAATATTCTGAGGTATCAGGTGATGTGAACTACAAAGTACCGTCTTCAACACCGTCTGGCCGCCTATAGAAGACTCCCTAGCCTTGCACAGGGTTAGTGTCCCCAATATATGAATAGAAAACCATAGGTATTGGATTTAATATTTTTTTGGAACACTAGTATAGGAGAACAGATTAGAGACTACTCACGTGGATTCCAGTATTTTTATTCTAATTCTCTTTGCTGAAAAATTCAGTGTCTACCTCTACTGTTCTTGTAGTGTTCTCCCTCATACTCCCTTACCACCTCTCACCATCATAAACATCATTTTTCAGATTAAAATCTTTCAATATCAATATCACTGTTGTTACAATGTTTGCATCCCTGTGTCCTCACACAGTCTGCATGGTTTAGCTGGTGTCATTACCAGAAGACTTGTACAGCTCCACACATCCTCACTTCCACTCTCACCCAACACACACTGGCTAAACGCCGCCGCTATCAGTACCACAGGTAGTGGCACACACTGAACATGTCTTATATCCTTTAATGGGGACAACCACAGTGCACGTTTTTATACACGCACACCCACCCGCCTGCCCACACGCACGCACATAAACATGCACTGTGGTTGTCCCCATTAAAAGGATATAAGACATGGCCACTGGTCGATGAAGGTAGTAATGATGTAGTCATTCAGACCAGCCAGTGCGTGGCCCTGACCGCAGTACACTGTGTGAGTGACGCGTGTTTGATATTTATTAGCAGAGTGGAGCTTTGGGAGGAGGGTCAGTGGCCTCCTGGCTGTGTGTTCTGTGTGAACAGGACAGAAAGAGAGCAAACCACATGGATGAACATGATATACGGGTCTGCTCGAAGGCACCGGTCCAGACATGCTCTCACAAGCATTCAAAATTTCTACTTCTTTCGGTCGCTTTCCTAAAGCCTCACTAACACCATCTTCTGCCCCAAGCTAGATGTATTTAGCACACAGGCTCCAGCTGCCATAATGTACAAATCACACAGACTACATTCCTAGCCAAAAGAAAAATCCTGAAGATAACCATTATTTCCAAATGTTCTGTGTGTATGATTCATATGGAGGGGGAGGAGTCAGCTCTATGATTCATGTGGAGGGGGAGGAGTCAGCTCTTACCTTAGCTGTGACTGCAGCTTCGCTCCTTTCGTGACAAAGTCCTCCCAAGCTGGGTAACTTGCCTACGGGGCAAATAGAGAAAGAGAAAGAGATTTTAGTCATGGCAAACAGTGGTAAATCATTAGACAGAATAGGACTCCTGCTCTCCTTTACCACTATGATCCTAATTCTCTCTCTGATTAGATTAACATGAAAATAATTTCAGAAATTCTGACATGTTAAGTGTAACTCTGCAACACTTTTGGCAGGTTTAGCAGCTTGGTTGTACACTGTGAGATACGTAGTGTTTGACAGGATATGATATGGTAATGTGAACAGGAAAACAAGACTCACTTCAGCATGATATGGGCCATAAATTGTGGTGCGAAAAATATTCCAAAACACTAGCCGGGTTTCCATCCAAACCTTCAGAAAAAATAATGCGCAATTTCCAAGTTTCGGCAGAAAAAAATGCGAATTAAGCCTTGTTTCCATTCATTACAGTTATGCGAATAAACTTTAGATCACGTGAGAGGACGCCAAACAATAGTGGTTTTACGTCCATCTGGCAGTTACGCATTTTTGCACGTTGAGGTTTTGAAACATTTTTTTCTTTTTCTTTTCTATACATGGAGAAGTTAAATTCAATTTTTGCTCTCTCCAGAACTGTTTTTGTATGCATTTGCCATCTTTACATCGCGATCATGTACAGAACCACACGACTTGAGGCATGATACGTCATCGTTTATGCGAAAAACCCTTTTCCATCCAGTTTTTCCGAATTTTGGCGATGCGATAGTCTAACTTTTCCACCTCCTCCTAGCGTAAAAATCTTTTTTGCGATATTTGGGGCTTTTTTCGAATTTTGGTCTTTTTCCATCCAGTTTTTTTCATGCGCATTTTCAAAATGCGCAAAAACTTGGTGGATGGAAAAACCTCTATTGAGAACATTTGGGAATATCTTGATTTCAAAGAGTCATTACGAAACCCATTTATTAAACACACTGTGAACCCCCATTTTCCAAATCTGCTAAAAATTCATGAATTCAGAAATCATGAACCAATAAATGGTAAAAAAAGAACTAGTAGACAGATCTCTGCCACTCCATCCCACTGTGTTTGTGTTGTATCTCTTTGAAGGCCTACAATGAGATAATTCCATTTGGTAGGGGTGTGTATGTATGTATGCATAAAGATGTATAATACCCCTTAGACAATAAGACCAATGCTAGATCTCATCAATGGTACAGACTGTTCCAACTGTGAAGTAGCATACCAATGTACTACATTAAATGTGTAGATATGCCTATGAAAACCCACACTGGGCTGCTATAGATTGACACCTGCTGAAAAAACAGATTTTACACAAAGACAACACAAAGCAAAGACCAGAACAGCAAAGGACCATTTTTATGCATCTCAACCTACTGATACTGCTCCTAACAATATAACAGCTGAATATACTTCCATCATATGGGAGATAAACCCTCAAGTGACCTCAAGAGTCTCCACTGGAAAACACTAATCCTTCTCAAGAGTCAACAACAGTCAGTTAAGCAGTGAGCTTTGTAGCCGTTTTAGATCAGCTCTGCTTGAAATAACTGGTTATCTGTATAGACGGGCAGACACATTACTTGTAAATGTAAAGCGTCAAGAGTGAGAAAGAACTTCATCTGACAGGTCTACAGCGGACAGGACCGGCCCGACCAACAAGCTAGTGTGACTTTTAGGGAGGAGCAGCTACAGTAATTGACAAAAAAAAACAAAAAACAAACAAAACCACACATGGGTGTGACCTCACAGAGGGAACTTAATATTGTGGCATCAGTGTTTGAGAGTTAATAAATGTGTTATCTAGATCACTCTGGTAATGTTGTTACGCACTGTCTGGTAACAGTTACGCACTCTCTGGCAATGGGAAATCTGAAAAAGAAATGACAAACAATAATTGAAAAGTCAAATGTTTAAAAATGTTTGACAACTTTTGGGCCTTGCACATTAGGCTAAAACTTATGAGTAAGATTGGTCTAGACACTGAAATCTGAATTGGTGAAACTTACTTAAATCTGCTGCCGATTTAACATCAAGTTAATATCAAATCTCATCATTCACTTTAAGCTGGACAGATTCAACCTGGGTGCAATATGGTAAAAGCTGTAAAACCATGATAGAGATCCTGATTTAGAATATGCATCAAAAATATTCAGGTATTCTGAAGTTGGCTAGATCAGTTAGAACAGTGAAAAACCCCACGAAGAAACAGAATAGCCGCAGTTCTAGGCACGTATGAAAAGGCTACAAACAAGAAGACCATAAAAACAACTGGAAGATAAACTCCATTAGCATAACTGATTAACATACAATTAGATCTCGGCTTGAATGGAACACTGACACCACTTATTTTTGTTCAGACGCTATTATTTGTCTAAATCTTTAATTTTTATGAAACATGCATCTAGTGTGAGAATCTGCGGTTTGCTCTGAAAAGTACACTGCGGCCTGTATTTTGCTTTGCCTTTGTTTTGTCTGTTTTTTTAACTGCTGCTGGCCACTTTTGCTAAAAGGTTCTATTATATACTAGAACTCTGTACTTTTTGTATGCCGTCAGACTGTTTGCTATATGTCGTTGTTTAGAAAGATTTACCATTCACTCTTGCACAAAAACATAGTATCTGAGTGGCATTCTGATTTTGTTTTCCTTTAATTAGGCCTACCCTTACTGACAAGTCACCCAATATATTTCTGGCTTCAGCAAGAATAACTCTACAAGATTGAACTTAACTGGATCAGTGTTCCCAGCTCAAAGTTTAAATCACAAAGCCATTTGGGGAATGACAGCAAACAACCTGCAGAGAATATGATATTCTGGCCATGTGTCTGACTTCTTCACCAGCCCTTCAATGGAAACATGACAACTATTACATGGTCAACGTAAAAAAAAAATTGTGACCCAAGAGTGACCCAAACTCAACTTCTGACCTCTTTGCCCATTCTCAGTAGTAATTAAATGAAGGAAAATAACTATCAAAAGGATTGAACTTTGAAATTTCTTGAAAACACAAGAAAAGAAGACCGCAAACGTTCTGTTCTGTTCCAAGGAACAGTGATATTCTCTCAGAAAGAGAGAGATTTGTTTGAATGAAGCTACTACTAATTGTGCGACATTATCAAATGTACACTGAGCAATGTTTTATAGGAAGATCATGAGATTTGTCTTGCGATGTAGTGCGTTGCTCTAACCAAGACAGAGTGGTAACCAAAGCTGCTTTTTATTATGCTAGTAATCTGTATTGCGCATTTATTCAACTTTCACCTGTCAAGCAACAAAGAAAGTAAATGAAAAATGTCGACTCCAGCTTAAAAACCGCAAAACAGAGCATGAAAAGAACACGAGGGATGTTCGCTTGGAAGTTGCCAGATCCTGCAGCGTGGTAGTTTCACGCTGGCGTCTCACATGTCGGGTGGTGGCCCTTTGGCACCCGTCAGTGAAACTGGCAGCTCAGCCACATTCAGCACATGAGCATGTATCCGTTCAGCACATGAAAATTGACTTTCTTTAACTGCAACATAGAGTATCTAAAATGTGCTTCATATACATCACATATGTCAAAGTCAAGATCCGGCCCGCAAATTGATTATCTATGGCCCCCTGGATGATATTTAATTACTATTAGAACTGGCCCGCAGGCCACAGCCACCCGCTGGTGTTTTGCACGCACAAACACTACATTCCCCACAATGCAACGGTAGCCCGCGAAGTCACTGCAGCGCGCACAAGCAGCGAGGGTCAGCGCGGCGAAAATAATGTATTCGCAGTGGCTCAGCTCGTGCGCGAGCGTCTCGCGCGCTGTCGATTCGCGAGGTCGTGCATCTCTCGAATTTTGTACTTTGCGCGTGCCGCGCCTCAGCGCAATGAACAGTCATGTTTGCAGGGTTCATACACCTTTATAAGGTGGAATTAAAGCACTTGTACGTCACTTTCAAGGTCCATTTCAATATTTCCCATCACGTTAAACTTAATTAAGTTAAATATTTATACATATATTCGAAATGATTCGAAATAATTCGCTTTTTATTCACATTATTTAATGGTTGTTTATTTTCAAAACGCCCAATATTAACGTCTTCACGTTCTCTCATGTTTCGTCCTGGAATTACAAGATACAAGAGAACTGTTTAGTCAGATAGTTATTTGTTGTGAAACGAAGCAGTTACAATTTCAAGCATTTTCAAGTACTTTAGCTTAAATTCCAGCACTTTTCAAACCTTTATTACTTTATTCATGTTTGCTTGTTGAAAAATATTTTCACTTGAAATTACTGACAGATCCATAAGAAAATATTGCTTTATTCATTTAAGCATAATTAAATAATATACACTGTGTTAGGTCTTGGTTCAATAGGCTGTGCGCAATCATTTTAATATGTTTTAATAAACATTGAACCAGTCCGGCCCTCGGCTTGTAGCAAATTTTTTTTTTTGGCCCTCGGTGTATTTGATTTTGACATCCCTGATGTACATGATCACATTTTGACATTTTGATTGCAATTTGCCAGAAAATTAATCAAACAAATCTTTTTGAAAGTACTAAAAGTACTAAAAGTACTAAATTCAATTAACTGCTTAGTTGTTGTTTTGCTCCCTCATACATCAGGTGTTCACACTAAAGGCTAAAGGAAGCATCACAAGAAATAAGTTATTTATAAGGAAACAAATGACAGTTTGAACAAACCCTCCACCTAGAGAGATCCACCAACACAAACGTTTCATCCAAACCCGGTCACGTTCCTAGCATGTTCTTCAGTTCTTTTACTTCTGTCTCATCTGTGTGTCTCTATAGAAGACCTTTCTTATGAGCCCATTCCCCTGAGTTTTGCCCTCAACTATGTGAAAGCAACTTGGTATTTTTCCTTTGCAGTACCATAATCTTGTTTTTCCCTGTTGCTTTGGCAAAGATAAATCAAGACAAAAGGAATAGGAAGAATGGGGAGAATAAAAAAAAAAAAAAAAATGTAAAAACCTGTTGGTCAACTGTATTGAATTACAAAACAGCAACGTGTGATATTCTGTACAGTAAGCAGACAATTCATTGAGTGTCAGTATTATGAAACATATAGAAAAAAACATTAAATGTTGGCCTGAAACTTTCTTCATTCTAACCTGCAGCAAAGCTCTCCATTGCACCTGGGCCTAGTCAACTATAACGTGCTAATTAGTAAAGGAAAAATACCATAAGTTATATTCTCAGTCCTAAGAGATCATAACTTACAGCTGTTGGGAAGCACAGTTTTTTTTCTTCCCCTCCTAGAATAGAAACTATCAAGTTTCATTTCTAGGTACCTGACGATAAACAATGAGTTATAGACCTGTCAGGTTTGGCCTTTTGTCAGGTGTGTTCCATATTCACACAGGAAACACCTACATACGCCAGCTAAGAGACACACCTTCATATGCATACACAAACACCCTGCCTACACATCAGAGCCAGGAAGTACAGGTAGTCAATCTTTAGAGTGTCAAAACATGTATGCGAAAACTCTTTAGACATGATAAAGATGGAACAGAACTACTCGTTAGGAATTGTCCAAACAGAATATTGAGATTGCACACTGACAGCAATGGATTAGAAATTCATGAGCAAAGTAGGTAAAACACAACCTGAGAAGTTAACAGCAGATCATTATCTAGGCTGAAGCCTGAAAGCTATATTGCTAAAAATACACTGCAGATTAAAAAATGTTATCTGGGTCTCATTTAATATACTCCTGAAATAAATAAGTAATATGCAGTTAATGTAGTTAATCCAGGTAACTGTATTTCAGTCTACTAGGTAATTCACCACCTTAAGTGTTTCAGTATTGAGGATGGTGTTGTTCAGTCTATTTGCATGTCTGTGCTCTTTTAGGTAGATTACCAATCCCTGTTTATAGTCTATAGGGCTCAAGAGAGGAGCCCAACGAGCCCAAAAGAGGTGAAGAGGCCACACGGTAACCAGAGAGGCTTTGCATCCCGTCACTCTGTATTCAAAGCATGTGCTCTTAGAAGTGCGTGAGGGTCAGACTGGCCCTGCATCACCCATGCTCATCACTCTGCCACACAGCAAAACCAATGGCATCAGAAACAGATTACAAACAGATTACTCCTCAGCTTGCTCAAGATGACAGTGGTCTCACAGCCAAGTGAATACCTTGCTTGGCACATTCTTGAGATTCAATACAGAGCACAACCACCCCCCCCCCCCCCCCCCACCACCACCACCAACCACCCCCTAACCACCCCCGCAGTGCCCTTCAACTCTCGTCGTCATGTGTACACACTGCCTTATACTGGCCAGACTGTCATCTTTGAAGGTGAGGCTCCTCAGAATGCAGTATGAACAACATACTGCAGCGTCATGATGTAGAGAATACAGGAGTAAGTAAGTCATTTTGATTGGTAGATGTTTCTTACTAGATTTATCACAACACCACCCAGGAAGCTTCATTTAAAGATTATCACAGTACTGCTCAGAGCAATATTTTCCTAATTTTGAGGGTTATTTTTGGCCTTACTCCTAAACAGTGATTTAACAATATTGCTGATCTTAGTTGCACATATGCTACATATGCAGATAAAATTTTATCTATTGATGGGCCGATCTAGTGTTTTGCAGTTCCGATGCGATACTGATATATAACTGCCAACACCGATACTCATTGGTACTGTGTTTAAGTAATGAGGCAGAAATAGACACAGCACTTCGAAAAGTGAATATAAATGCATTCCAAAGGTATATACAAACACAACAGCTTTCTCAAGCTGCGGACTGGAAAATGGATTGGTAAGTGGATCGGCCACATTTGCCCGATATCCCATATGTTAAATTACGTCAATATCAGCCCAGATACAGATATTGTATCGGATCGGTCCCATCTCTAATTTAATTGTAAACACAGCAATTCAGATCAAACGGATTCAGATCAAACGGATTCAATCAACGTCTTGGAAACTAGTCTGACAGAAGCCCAAGCAAATTAACCATAATGTATCAATTAAAATTAATAACTATATAAAAACACAGACAGTGTGATTTTCTATGATCTATTATTAGTTGATTGCTGGATCTATGTTGGATATCTATGAGTGTAAGAGAATAAGAGTTAGACCAAAAGAAAACAAGCCTAATATTTGTACATTTGCAATACTGCAGACTGGTTCACAAAAATGATATCTTTGGAGCAATCCCACACTTGCCTATCACTAAAGTACATGTGGATAAAACACACCCACACACACCAAGGGGATATCCTGCGTGCTCCACTTTTCCTGTCAGTCAAGTGGCCCGTTTCCACATTCATAAGAAAATATATATATATTTGGGGGAGGAGGGGGGGTCCCCTTATACCTTTGCAAAAAAAAATCTAGGCCTTCATCTTCCACATAGAGTAAAAATAAAAGGTTATCCAACAAATTTTTCTTATACTGTGAGAACTGCTGTGGCTTCATCTAAATTCAAAGCTACCACAAAATGTGTCGTAATGGCAGCAGGACTCAAGACTGAACATCTGCCATGTTTCCCAATTCCTCTGAAGCATCAAAAACATAACCACCTTGAGTCATGAGATAAGGTACGCGTAAAACCTAAAAAATATTTAGCATTGTTGGTGTGAATTGTTTGGCCAATTATATTAACTAAATATTGATACATGTCAAATGTCATCACAGATAGGTTTAAATGCAATAAAAATAAGCAAAGGAAATGCAAACTTATATAGTGAGTAAACTAACAAATCATGTTGGTTCAGAATGACAACACTAACTATAATAAAAGTCTTTAATTTCATATACGTTGAATTATTGTTTTGGTGTGTCGTTTTTTTTTTAGAGATTAAGGATTAACATGTATTTTTTATTTATTTTCAAAAGCCATTAGGAATCTTCAATTTTCAGTCGACCAACCAGCGAACTGTTGCCAGCCGAAGTGAAGCGTCGTTGGTCAGATTATGTATGCCAAACAGCTGGAAAATAACTTGGGCCGAGGTCATTTGTACAAAGTACGTACAATATAGAACAAATATCACACGGGACGAGGCTGTGGTGAGTGTGGGGTGAGAGACGGTGGTAACCGTGTGTGTGGAGGCACCTTCATGTCGCTCATGATGGTCTGGAAGAGCCCTCCCAACGCGCTGCTCTCCTTCTCCATTCCCGCATCCATTTTCCACGTCCACAGAATCCAAAAACACCCGGAGTTATTTTCCTTCGAACAAGCCTTGAGACGGGTTATCAATATGTGACCGGTTCTGTCAGTAATGCAGAACCGGCGGCCTCCACCAAGGCGAATGTTCCGAGAAAAACACCACACCAACCGGGCAGGAGGAGGGAGGACGCGGGGCACGGCAGCGCTGCCGGCTAGCCGATAACTAGCACTACTACTAGCTCGATAACTTAGTAAACCGATGAAAATGCATCGCGCTTTCTCATAAAAAGTATATGAAGCGCGTTCAAATCGTCGAGTGTTTCCAAAATATGCCTTCAAGCAAATGTATTGGCACGAAACCACTGGGAGTCCTGCGAAATGTGCGGTTAGGACGTAATGGAGACGACCTGGTCACCGTCCACACGGAGCGCGTTAGCTTCAACTCCTCACTGACCAGACCTTCGGCTGCTCCTCCGAGTGGGTGCCCAATTCTTGGTCCGGTGATTTAAATTTGTCTGAATATTCTCGTTAAATGTGGTAAAAGATGACAAAAGTTTCAACCCAACGTATTCCACCGACACTAGTCCATTTTAACCGCAGTGTGAGCAGCTTCTCCTCGGTCTGCCCAGCAGCTCCAGTCGGGGCGGAGCAGAACTGTCGGGAGGCGTTAGTCCTAATTTATATCTTTACCTTTAACTTTTTTGTCTTTACTGTGAGATGCTTTCAAATTCTCATAAGTGTGGTGAACATATTCATTTTAATTGTGTAAAATTGAAGGATTTGAGGACAATTCCCTGCATTTCCACCGAAGGAAGTCACGTTCTGTTTCTATTGAAGAGGAACCTCACCAATAATCCTCGCCCTCTATATAATCTAGAAATCATAAACGCCATTCTGTAAATTCCTCAGTTTTCCAAGCACACACTAGCACACATTAACACACACTAGTACACACACGAACACACACTAGTACACACTAGCACACATTAACACACACTAGTACACTAGCACACACTAACAAACACTAGCACACATTAACACACACTAGTACACACTGGCACACATTAACACACACTAGTACACACTAACACACATTAACACACACTAGCACACATTAACACACACTAGTACACACACGAACACACACAAGTACACACTAGCACACACTAACACACACTAGCACACACTAACACACATTAGCACACATTAACACACACTAGTACACACTAACACACACTAGCCAGGTCTGTTCGCTTATTCTTCACGTTATGAAGTCTGATGAACCTTGTAGATCAGTCTCACAGCAGCACAGCCTCTCCGCCTGCGTCAACAGAGAGGTCACCTTGCTCAGATACTTAAATACTACCTACACCCAGACATCGTATTTAAAAAAATGCAATTAGCTAAGAATAAGCTAATATAGTTTTTTATACATATAATTTTATATCGCAGACATGAGTTTTTGCGGATACACTCTAAAACAAGGTTGTCACACACATGTAATGTAATATCTCGTGTGGTAGCGCTGCCGAGCGGTTCTTCACCTCTCGCCTCTATTAAAGTAACGACCAGCGGTTCAGTCTCTGAAGATAATGACTGTGTTGACATCCAGTGGTTTAGCTTTGGAACTACAGCAGACTTGGAAGACCGCACCAAGATATTTATTGAATAAACGAGATCATTTAGTTTTATTTTAATATTGTATGTTGTAGTAACAATTCATTCACGAAACTGTAAATAAACAGTGTTGACAAAATATACAAATACATTTAATCAGTGAGTCGGTATAAATTCCATCTAAAGGCTAGGTTTAGAATGTAATTTATCAAAATTGTCGTTCATTTTGAATTTTTTCAAATGTAATTTATCAACAAAAAAAACCCCAAATTTTATTTATTTATATTTAATAAAATGTCACTAGGAATGTTCCTTTAAATGTTTATTGTGCTCCTTATAAAATAAGGTTTAAGCAAAGAAAATTGCTTTTTGTATTTCAGTATACACATTCATAATCTTGTTTTACATTTAGACTTCTCTCTTTCCATTCGGTTACTTTGTATATTTGATTTACTTACTGCATAAGGCTGCCATTGTTTCAATAGCAAACTGACATTTGACCCAACACCTTCAATGTCACAAACATCACCTTAATAAAGAGCTCATAGCCTCTTCAGACACACAGGCAAGGTTTGCAGGTCTCTGGCATCCAAATGCAATTTCAGTGGTTATGCAAGGCATCGTGAATGTAACATAACACGACACCTGCAAGGACAATACATGCTGTCTGGCTCCTTAGTTGTTTAGACCAGTAAAGATGAAATCAGTTTCATCTTCTCTTTAATACATTTGTAATAGTAAACAACAATTATACATCTTCATTTCTGTACGTCTGCCCCATTTCAGTAAGTCATTACCAAAAGTCATTTTGAAAGATCAAATGAGTAATTACTAAAGAGAAGGCAGAATGCTATTATTTTATAGCATGTAAGTCAACCAGCCAGAGGATTAAGCATAAGTATTAGAAAAATATTAGTATAAATAAACAAACAATTCTATATGAGAATGCATCACGCAGTAGTACAACATCTTGACATTTCACAATCAGGATTTCATGAATAAACATTATTATGCTGCCTGTTCCAGACTGTTCATGAACTTCTGTGAACATGTCTAATAGATTCATGCATTTAAAACAAAATAAATGAGTGCATTCAAGTACCAGGACTGGTACAAAACCAAAATTTGCTTGGCAAAGTTGAGTTATTTGATTTTCCTCATATGAAGAATTTCTATTATCCATCATTTTCACCTCCAACTAACAGCTCCTAGAAACAATGTATTAGAAAAAATAGTTGCACAGCAAGTATTTATCTCTACATGGAAGGAATACAGAGTACAAACATTTTGGCACAATAACTATGCCATGACAGACATGTTAAATAAAGGAATCCCTGTAGTCTGAGAATAGCGTCTTAAACTAGCAACACGTGCAATGTTAACACACTGTCAAAAATTACCTAGCAGAATCTGTCTGTGCATGCACTGAAGTCCAGCATGTACTATCTGCTGTAATGGATCCTGCTTTCTTTAAAGCAAAAAACAGTCCAAGCAAACATATTTCAGATGTTTTCTGTTGCTCTTGTTTACCCATCATGCATTTCATCCTTGCCATCTCTCATTCTGGGCTGTGCCAGCCTCTTGAGTGGTCATTTTTGTGGTCTTGATTGCAGAAAGCTGGTTAAGGAAGACATTCCCTTAACCATCAGTTAATTAAAACACATATGACAGCAGATTAGAATGGTCATTCAGAACTTTGCCCATTTGTTAGTGGTTCTCTCTCTTCATTTCTCTCCCCACCCCCGTCCGGACTCCACACACCCAAACTGCAGTTGGACAGCTGGAAGCTCAGTGAGTGGTAGGCGGAGTTCTCCGTCTTGGCCCCGCCCGACCACATTTGCTGTTTGCGAGCCAGGTCGCATGCGATTGCGAGGGCGCCCCCTTTCAGGAACCGCACAAAGTTCTCACCCACCAGCGGGCCCATGGCATACAGGCCTGGCTCCTGAGCACACTCGTAGGTGTATGGGTTCACGTCAATAGGATTGCGCCTGCAGCTGATCAGCTCTCCGGGCTCCGACCCCAGAGCTCGTCCCTGCTCGGGCACAAACCCCAGGTCTGGGTGGGAACCAATCAGGACCAAGGCCATTGAGACGCGTAGCGCCGTCTGGCGCCCATCCTCCCCCTCCAGCACGCATTTGCCCCCAGGCTTGAAGGCCACAACGCGGTGCTTAGGAAAGCTGAGGTAGCCCAGGTAACGGGCCACATTGTCACCCCCAGCGGGTGGCGCTACGCCCTGGGCCCCCGTCTCAGTTTGGGCCTCACCTGGCCGGTACTGCTGCTGGCTCATCATCTGGTGCACCTTGTGGTACTCTGGGTAGAGTAGCTTGGGAAGCTGGTTGAAGATGAGAGCCGGGTCGGACACCGAGCGGCGGAAGGCGTGGTAAACGGGTGTGTTGAGGTGGTGGGCGGCCAACACGGCGTCGGCTGCCGTCAACCCCGCACCCACCACCAGCACAGGGTCGGACGCCCGGCCCAGGCTCCCCGACAGAATGGCGGCCTCGAGCTCCCAGAAACTGTGGCAGACGAAGGGCAGCGTCTCACCCTCCACGCCCAGCCGGGCAGGGATGTCATGAGTGCCCGTGGCGAGGACCACATTCTCAGCTTGCACAGTAAAGGGCAGCTCCGACTCTGCCCGCCGTTGCACCCCTTCAACCCGCCAGCCGGAGCGTCCACTGCCCAGTGCCACGCGCCGCAGTGACGTGACCGTGGTGCCACACGCAAAGTTCCCCTCTAGACCCATCTCACCCACGTAGTGCTGGTAGTATGAGGCGATCTCGGTGGGTGTGGCCCGATCATTGCGTACATTCCTAAAAACACACAATTTATAGGGGTAAGGTGTCAGAACTGTTAGACACGTTACATATTACTATGAGAATAACTTCACATGATGGATAAATAGAAAGAAAAACATCCATTCAAACAAAACTAAGATAATTTTTTTCATAAACCATGAATGGCCTGCTAACAAAAAAACAATCTGCCAGTATCTCCATTATAAAGACACATGTGCTTCAATGACAAATTAAGTTTTAGGAATTAGCAAAAAAAAAAAGTAGCAGCATTACACATTAATTAATCAATTAATATTCCACCATAACTACATACTTTGAAAGATTTAGCATGAACACTAAATATAAGGGTCATGTTAAATCGAAACCTTTTCCGCTGGATATACATTATAATCATATCTGTGGTAACAAAAACATATTTGGACTGCACCCATCCATGCTGCACCTTTGTAAAATTGAAAATGAAACCATAACAGTATCTTCACAGTATCTTCATAACTCACATTGAGTTTATTTACATTCCTCTTCCTTCTACAGAGCCTGTATTTCAGTGGTAGCAACATAACAGAGAACTGGTTTCACTCATTATATAACAGACACTTATTTGGTGTAATGTAGAGCGTAAGGTAACAGCCAAGGGGAAGCGTGTGTGGGCTGGCCCCCTTCGCCCATACTCACCCCGATAGCCATGCCGAGCTAAAGCACTCTATGCTCTTAAAGCACCAGGCACTGTGACCACTAAACTGTGGCCCTTATCTTTGAGGAACACAACTACACAAAAAACTTTTACTGTTAAAAATTTCCAGCCAATAACTTCTGGTTACATTTGATTTGCAATTACAAGTGAAGTTTTTTCATTCTGTAGAAAAATCTTTCACAAGTCTGTACATAAAAAGGCACTTGAGAGATTTCACAAAGAGTATTGATTCCTCAGAGGAAGTATATTGGCCTGTAACAGGGCGGACGCCTGTTCCATGGGAGGTTGTGCCTGTCATGGGAGGTTTTAAGTGGTATTAGAGTAAAAGGGGAATATTAGGAATTATTTGTTTTGTTTTTTGTTGAGTTAGTTTGTATTTTAACAAATGTATTTATACTGTATTGTATTTAAAAATATGTTCGGTCGGTGGCACCACCAGTAATGAGTATATATTTTGGGACAATGGTTTGGGCCAATTACATAAAAGGTGGAGCCTAAGACAGGAAAGAGCGAGATTGTTAAGATGCCGCTAGGCTGGCTGACTGAGCCAGTATTGACATGCTGTGTAGGCCTACTTTGCAAACAAAGTGCCATGAGTGAGTCAAGATCTTCATGATGCAATTTTGCTGTATTTGTTTTGTTTATTTTGTTTTATTTGGTAAATAGTTATTTTTCTTTTCTTTCTTACTTTGACGGATGTTGGGACTCATTCAGGGGAAAGCGTGTTTGACACCTAGGCAACTGATTAATAAACAACAACGGTGCGTAAATGCTTATGATAGCTTCCGTCTCAATCCCTCCCGCGGTCATTCTGTAACAAAGGGTGTCAGAAGTGGTTGCAAAAAAGCTGCTGGGAGAGGATTCCAGTAAGGAATAAAGCGGACAAGAAAACCGGAGAACATCTATGAGACGGGAGGATTGGGCTCAAAATGATGTGGGAATGAGACCAGAGAATTCCACAGAGAACATGATAGCGGAATTAGCAGGCCTTGTAAAAACGCTGGTTCAGACTCAAGTGGCACGAGACGAACGGATAGCACAAACTGAAACAAGAAATGAGCAAAGATGGAGAAACGTGCAACATCAGTTTCAGCAACTCCAAGGCCACGTTGAAAGTAGTTTACCAACGGGTAGTGATCGGGGAAGTGATATTGTTAATAGTAGGATGGCGTCACCACATCGGCCAATGCCGCTGACTGAATTTAAAGAGCCGAAGTTGCACCCGTTACGGGTTGGAGACGATATAGAACACTTTTTGATGACATTTGAAAGAATTGCATTATTATGTCATTGGTCAGACGAACATTGGGCTATTCGTCTAATTCCTTTGTTAACAGGTAAAGCACGTAATGCGTACGTGGCTATGGACATCAGGGATACAAACGATTATAAGAAAATTAAGGAAGCAGTTTTAAAGAAATATGAAATTTGTGCGGAGACGTATAGACAGAGGTTCCGGTCAACAGAAATATGGCCGAATGAATCACCACAAGAATTGTATGTGAGATTGAAAGAATTGTTTAAGACATGGATTCAACCGGAGGAACGAACAATGCAGCAAGTCTCGGAGTTATTGATTTTGGAACAATTTATGAGGATGATATGGCAGTATGGATAAAAGGACATAACCCCGAAACAGCGGAGGAGGCAGCCAGGCTGGCGAAAGTCTATCTTTCAGCCCAGAGAGACACTAGGAGCAGTAATGATCAGTGGGTGCAAGGATCGAGAAGTAAGTCTGTTGGGGGTGGTGAAAGGCGTGGTCAGATGCAGAGTCAAGTTAATAGGCTTAGTAGACATAATGATAAATATACCAAACAGGAAGTGAGGTGTTATTATTGTGGAGAGAAAGGTCATACAAATCCGAATTGCCAAGTACAGAAAGCTAAACGCATAGCAATATGTAATGTGCCGAGGCCAGAGACACTATACCCGTCAGACGGGTTAATGGAAGTACCGGTCCTGGTTAATGGGCAGGCAGTGAAGGCTCTAGTGGATACAGGGAGTACGCAAACGCTGGTGCTGGAAAGTTTGGTAACAGAGGTAGATTGAGAGAAACAGACCGCCGTATGCTGTGTACATGATGATGTGAAAAGTTACCCTACTACGGAGGTGTTTATAACAGTGCAAGAACAAACATTCTATATGCCGGTAGCATTAGTTCCTCAATTACCATATGCAGTGGTGTTGGGTCAGGATTTCCCTATACTGTACGATTTAATTTTGCAAGAGGCACTATGTAATGTGGTAACAAGAGCACAGAGGATATGAGAGAGCTGCCGTTTGCCAAAGCAGATATGGAAAAGGTAAAAACCAAGAGTCGTAAATCTAGAAAAGAGAAGCGTCGGGGGAAAGTTAAAGGTACAGAAATTTGTCAGGAAGAAGTTTTATCATTGCCAGTACCTAGCTTAGATGGACATTCCAGCGAATGTAACTGAGCTGCAGAAAGCGGATGTAACATTACAGGAATGGTTTCAGAAGGTATCGGAAATAGATGGCATGAAACGGGGAAGTACGCAAGGATTAAGGGAGGAAAAGTATGTGGTGAAAAATGACATCTTGTCTCAAGTAAAAGGGGAAGTGGAAGGGTTAGCGGTGCCACAATCCTTGAGACATACTATAATGACGCTGGCGCACTCGGTTCCATGGGCAGGACATCTGGGGAAATAGAAGACGTTGGCGAGAATCGCTAGTCGTTTTAGTTGGCCATTATTATATACGGACGTGACAGAATTTTGCAAAACGTGTAGCGAATGTCAGTTAACGGCAGGGAGAGGTGTTTCACCTGCGTAGTTGCAAAATTGACCGGTTATTGAAATGCCATTTGAACGAATAGGTATGGATATAGTGGGGCCTTTGGAAAAAAAGTAAGAGCGGTAATCGACATATTCTGGTTATCTGTGATTATGCTACCAAATATCCAGAAGCGTTTCCTTTAAGAAATATTAAGGCAAGGCAAATTGCACATTGCTTGATCCAGTTATTTTCTCGAGTAGGGGTGCCAAGGAAGATAATCACGGATCAAGGCACTAACTTTCTTTCAGAATTGCTTAAGCAAGTATACGAGTTGTTGAATATTAAAGGTATTAGGACCACGCCATATCATCCTCAAACAGATGGGCTAGTAGAAAGGTTTAATCGAACTCTGAAGACCATGCTCCGCAGGTTCTTTGAGCAGTCGGGAAAAGACTGGGACCAGTGGTTGCCCTACTTACTGCTCGCATACAGAGAAGTACCACAAGCGTTGACGGGCTTTGC
Source organism: Brachyhypopomus gauderio (assembly GCF_052324685.1). Taxonomy (NCBI): domain Eukaryota; kingdom Metazoa; phylum Chordata; class Actinopteri; order Gymnotiformes; family Hypopomidae; genus Brachyhypopomus; species Brachyhypopomus gauderio. The sequence continues at coordinate 1,983,590 of NC_135218.1, forward strand.
ACCGTTTGAGTTGCTGTATGGACGACAGGTGAGAGGACCCCTGGATTTACTGAAGGAACTCTGGGAAGGTTCACAAAATGAGCAAAAGAATGTGGTCCAGTATGTGATTCAGATGAGAGAACGTTTGGAGCAGATGACATCGCTAGACCAGGAGAATATGAGGAAGGTGCAAAAGAGACAGAAGACATGGTATGATCAAAGCGCCAAGGAGAGATCGTTCGCTCCGGGTCAACAGGTACTGCTACTTTTACCTACGAGTGACAATAAGTTGTTGACTAAATGGCATGGTCCATATGAAATTTTGCGGAAAGCGGGGAAGGTGACATATGAAATTAAGATGCCGGATAGAAGTAAAAAGAAACAGATTTATCATGTGAACTTGCTTAAAGAATTTCATCCAAGAACGACGACAGTAGAAACGCAGCTGTTTGTGAGCTGTGGAGGAGGAAGAAGAACCAGTGGAACAATATTTTCCCACAGGTAACTGCTTACTGGCTGTCGATGTGTCACATTTAGGGCCGTGTCAACAGCAACAGTTGGAAGGATTGCTGGATCCAGATTTGTTTAAAGAAAAACCAGGACATACGGATCTGGTGGAGCATGACATTGTCTGCATTGGAGAGGGGCCTGCGCGACAGGAGTTACCGAGTGCCAGAACAATTATTGCCTGTTTTAAAACAGGAACTGGATACTATGATCTCATTGGGAGTTATAGAACCTTCGACCAGTGAATGGTGCAGTCCAGTAGTTTTAGTTCCGAAGAAAGATGGAACGATCAGATTTTGCATTGATTTTAGACATATTAATGCGATTACCAAGTTTGATCCCTATCCAATGCCACAAATTGATGAGTTAGTGGAGTGGCAAGGCAAAGCAAAGTACATTACATCCTTGGATTTATGCAAGGGTTATTGGCAAGTTCTGTTGAAGGACAATGCGAAGGAATTGACTGCTTTTCGTACCCTGTATGGGTTGTATAATTTTTAAGTGATGCCTTTTGGTCTACAGGGGGCGCCAGCCACATTTCAGAGACTTATGGATAGAGTGATATATGGCATGGAAGATTATGTTGCTGCATATTTGGATGATGTGGTGATTTTTAGTGAAAATTGGGAAGATCATTGCGGGCATCTGCAACAGGTGCTGGGACGATTTAAGGAAGCAGGACTGACCATTAACCAGAAAAAATTTGCTCTTGCTAAGACAGAGATTTGTTACTTGGGTTTTATTATTGGTAATGGTCAGATTCGCCCGCAAGTATGCAAAGTGGAGGCGATTCGCAATTGCAGACCACTAATGACCAAGAAGAAGGTAAGATCTTTCTTGGGGTTGGTGGGATGGTATCGTCGATTCATACCTAATTTTTCTGCGAGAGCCTCTATTCTTACAGATCTGACGCGAATGTCGGAGCGAAATAAGGTGGTTTGGACAAAGCAGCGCGAGGACGCGTTTGAGAATCTGAAGAATGTACTGTGCGAGGAATCCGTGTTGAGTCCGGACTTTGATCAGCCGTTTGTCGTACAGACCGACGCTTCTGGCGTAGGCTTGGGAGCTGTGATTCTGCAGAAGGTGGGGGGACATCGACGACCGATCGCCTTCCTGAGTCGGAAGTTGTTCCCTAGGGAGCAGCGCTATTCTACGGTTGAACAAGAATGTTTAGCTATTAAATGGACACTGGACTCTGAGATACTATCTCTTGGGGAGGTTGTTTGTGTTGGAAACGAACCATCCAGCATTACAATGGTTGAGCAGAATGCGTGATTCTAATGCGCGCATAACGCGATGGTATTTGTCTTTGCAACCCCATAAATTTACTGTAAAATATCGCCCTGGTGCTGTGAATCAGGTTGCTGATTTTTTGTCTTGGACATTTGAGGGGGAGTAAAGTCGTTTGATTTTGTTTTGTTGCTCTGGGGTTTGTGTACTTGCTCGTTTACCTGGTATTGACCATTTCCAGAAGGGGGAGGTGATGTAACAGGGCGGACGCCTGTTCCATGGGAGGTTGTGCCCGTCATGGGAGGTTTTACGTGGTATTAGAGTAAAAGGGGAATATTAGGTAAATAATTATCTGTTTTGGTTTTTGTTGAGTTAGTTTGTATTTTAACAAATGTATTTATACTGTATTGTTTTTAAAAATATGTTAGGTCTAATTGGCACCACCAGTAATGAGTATATATTTTGGGACAATGGTTTGGGCCAATTATATAAAAGGTGGAGCCTAAGACAGGAAAGAGCGAGATTGTTAAGATGCCGCTAGGCTGGCTGACTGAGCCAGTATTGACATGCTGTGTAGGCCTACTTTGCAAACAAAGTGCCATGAGTGAGTCAAGATCTTCATGATGCAATTTTGCTGTATTTGTTTTGTTTATTTTGTTTATTTGGTAAACAGTTATTTTTCTTTTCTTTCTTACTTTGACGGATGTTGGGACTCATTCAGGGGAAAGCGTGTTTGACACCTAGGCAACTGATTAATAAACGACAACGGTGCGTAAATGCTTATGATGGCTTCCGTCTCAATCCCTCCCGCGGTCATTCTGTAACATGGCCAAACTTCAAAATGATATTGTCTTTGGGAGGAAGCTTCAACATCTCCTACACTGGTAGCTGATGTAGTGCTGTACACATACCTGCGTTTCTCCCTCATCCAGTCCTTCAGTTTGAGGCCCGGAAGATCCATCCAGTTGGCAAGACTGAGTGTCAGCATGGAGCCCTCCATTGCCTGCAGATGCAACACAGACACCGAGGTCAACAGGTAAGCAGATGAACAGCTGATCGGAGCTGCTGATCGGGGCGCATGCATGGGTATGATAACAAGGCGCTGTGTTCCACACACCCCCCCCCCCCCCCAGTTCAGCAGAGCAAAGTACTGCAGTCAACTTTGGGTCTTAGTTGCTGTTTGATAGTCTTTGAAACTATGGTTGCTCTTCTGTTACACGTGCATATAAATAAGTAGTGAAGCAGCATTAAGAATTTCATAATACATGTAGGTACCAAGGGGAAACCATGGTTACATCATCTACGGCAGGCGTACTCAACTAAATTTGTCCGCGGTCCAATTTTGGCAGATACCTGTGACCTGAGGTCCGGTGCGGCGGGGGTGGCGAACGTAAAGCCTGGTACTTTCGCGAGTGACTGTAGCGCGTGACTCAACCCACCTCGCGCGAACGGTGGAGGCGTTTATACTTTCGCGAGCGTCACTGCAGTGTTCTCCGAAACGATATGTGGTAGAAACACCCCTCAAAACAGGGGAATGAACATTTACCTGACCAATTTTAATGTTGCTATGTGTTTCAGGTTTGAAAAGTGCTGGAATTTAGGTTAAAGTACTTTAAAATGCTTGTAATTGTAACTACTTGGTTTCACAACAAATATCTGTCTGACTGAATAGTTCGCGCGCGAAGTTACAAAATTCGAGAGGTGCACGACCTCGCGAACAGACAGCGAGCGAGGCACTCGCACACACGCGGAGCCACAGCGATTACGTCATTTTCGCCGCGCGGACTCTTGCGCCACTCGTGAAGCGTCAACCAGGCAGGCAGTTGTGGGGTGGGGTGGGGGTGGCGAACGTAACACTCGTGACGGAGTGTTTTTTCAATAGCCCTGAAATAAATGCTCCGGTTTTGTTTTGGTCCGTATCCGGTTAATCAGGAATGAGATTGGGTCCGGACAGGACTGCGTTCGGGTCCGGATCCGGACCGCGGTCCGCCAGTTGAGTACCCCTGATCTACGGTGTGCGATAGAGGCCATGTCCCATTTATTAGAAAACATGGCAACTCCCACTTACAGATTACAGGTAGCAGCAGTCTTTCTACCTAAATGCTTCCCCTAGTTAATAGAAGAAATTTATTCCCATTTAGTGGCCACTTCAGTTGTGAGGCATGAACACTTACATGCCACGCCCCCCCAGGTGGGCCTTTCCCCAGTACCAGGTGTGGTATGGCTCTCTGTGGTTCATGTCGCCATAGCAACGGTGAGGCGTAGTTCAATCCAAAGTCACTATCAGGGAGGAGCAAAGAGTCGAAGAGCACGGCGACTGGGTTAGACGAGCGGCCCTCCAAACCTTCACACAGATACTCCAGATCCTACACACACACACACACATTATACACACACATTATACACACACATTATACACACACATTATACACACACATTATACACATACACACACACATTATACACACATACATTATACACACACACACACACATTATACACACACATTATACACATATACACATTATACACACACACACTATACACACACACTATACACACACATTATACACACACACACCCCCTTCACACAGATACTTCAGATCCTACACATACACATCACACACACATCATACACACACTTCACACATACGCGCACACACAATACACCCACACCCCATTCACACAGATACTTCAGATCCTACACACACACTACACACACACACACACACATTATAAACACACACATATACACACATTATACACACACACACATATATACACATTACACACACACACACATATATACAGACATTATACACACACACATATATACAGACATTATACACACACACACACACACACACACACCCTTCACACAGATACTCCAGATCCTACACACACACACACACACACACACACACACACACACACACGCACGCACGCACGCACGCACGCACGCACGCACACACGCACACACGCACACACGCACGCACACACACACAAACAATCAGTCAATTACACACCCACACAAACACACCCCCACACAATCACACAATTACACACCCACTCAAACAATTTCACTTTTTCCCCACTGGGAAAGAAATTAGATTATGTCTGACATTGAACAAATGTCTATTCACTAAATCAGTTTAATTAACTTTACTATGTCTACTATGGCTGATATATTGAGCATGTGTGGACAGGTGTTACCTGTTCAAACAGAGACAAGTGAGAGTTCACAGCAAGTTTGCTGTGTAGGATTGGATTAGGGTGGAAGCCCTCAGGACACAGGTAGGGAGTATGTCCCGACAGTAAATAGGATAGGCAGATACCTGAAGGCCCATTACCTGTTGAAGAAATAGATACACATGGATGATGGTATGCACATATATGCAACTACATATACAAGCACACACAGTCAGATGAGATACAGGATCAATACAAGCCTGAATATTTATCTCAGTCTTAATCTCAAACATCACATCACCATGAAATTTCCAGCAGAGTAACAACATGAAAACCTACTTTCAACTACTCAAGACAAAGTAGCTGTAAGTGGTTGAACAAAGACAAACCTTACCAATAATGACCACAGATAGAACATCTTCAGATGAAACGCCTTTGTCCTGCAGATCCATGGTTCAGGGTCTCCAACTGTGTAAAAATAAATAAATAAATAAAATAAAATTAAAAAAAAAGAAGAAGTCAGTCACAGAGTCCTTCACATCTCTCTCTTTCTCTCTCACACACACACACACACACGTATCTATGAAACAAAAGTAAAGTGTCTATTCCTTATTTCTCTTCTTCTATGGCACTGAAAAGGACTGGACACACTCCACATGTATATGGAATAAATGACGTCCAGCCTTTCAGGCGACAGCGTTAACCGGGACAGTTGCCGAGGAGTTGGAGCTAGGACAGCGTCCAGCAACACGATAGAGGGAGTGGTGCAAACGCTCTGACACAAAAAAATGTGCTGGATTTGGAGAGCAGACAGTGACCTAAGATTACCCGGTAGTGTTAAAACAGAATAGTGTTGTACTTGAACAGAAACAGAAAGTCAGAAAAGTCGCGTTCAACCAAAAAAGGAAGCAAAGTAGAACAAAATACAAATATTTATATATAATATATATCAGATGAAGTGCGAATAAAACCCAAGAACCACATCAGGTTCACCTTGCAGAACTAATGTTTAAGTGTATTGAGAACAGAGTTGGACTGACTCGGTCGTGCAGTAACTGCTGTAGTCAGCGTGACTCAGCAGAACGTTTAACCCGCAGTACATCCACAAACGAACCTGCACACGCCGTGAAGTCCAGTCAGAACACCGAACTGCGGTGTTCTGGGGAAGTGTCGTGTTATAAATGTTGTTTTGAGCGATGTAATATTCTGCAATATTGGTGCGCAAGTGTGTGAGTGAGGTGGGGACTGACTGGGAGAGTTCGTACCAGGTGGCACTGGTGCAGGTCCAGACCAGGTGGCACTGGTGCAGGTCCAGACCAGGTCGCACTGGTGCAGGTCCAGACCAGGTCGCACTGGTGCCGTTCACCGTTCGTTCCCCTTTAACGGGCGGTGTCGGTACGGCTGAAGGCGCCACTGCACCGGCGCGGTTCCGGTTTAACTCTGACCGATCTAATTAACTGTGTCAGCAGACGTTAGTCAGACATTTACCAGGATCTAAACAGGATTAACAGTACCAACATGACGCGGGTCCGTAAGCGGGTCGTAATCCACCCCCCGTAGTTTGTGTTTTCACGTTAACGGGTTTAGTCCCGTAAGGATCACAGCGCATGCGCAGTAAAACACGACCGGGCTGCGGCTCAGCGTGGAGATAAACGTGAGAATAATAAAGTCTTACAAAACCTACCGGTCACGCCGCTGTGCTGAAGCTCTCTCACACGGGTAACGGCCAATGAAAACGTGATTAAAACGTTATTAAACGTGCTTGGGCAGCGGCACTCGTGATCTTCTCTGATTCTGTTACAGTAGCGAAATCGTGGACTTGGTTTTATAATGTATCACGTCTTCTTACCAAATCTGAACCAATCAGCGGCAAAAGGCGGATGACGCAGGGCGTTCTGATTGGCGCTGCTCATGGTTCTAAACGCACCCGATCTCCACCGCACTCGACACTGATTGGGTTAAATTGCGTGTATGCTCTCACGAGCCAATAAAGCTAGAGTACGCTTTGCACACCGATAGCTTTGACAGCGGACCGAGGAATGAAAGTTTTGTCGCTAATGAAACATTTAAACGTGACTCGTCAGTTTTGCCATTGTCTTGGCTCAGGTAACATAAAAACAAGGTAAATTAACACGTGTAAATAAAATTCTGTCGGGGCTTACCAACACTCTCTCCCAGAACTGAGAATTAAGCTATATAATAATACTTATTTGAGTGGTTGAGTTTACTTTTCTTAACTTAAAGAGAAATCTTACAATCTATGCACTGACTATAATATGCCCTTCTTTGTGAATAAGAGAACTATTACCATAATTAGCAATGGAGAGACTTACCTACACAATTAAACATATATTTTTCACAGAATCTGTATCACAAAAATTTGTCTAACAGTATATGACTTACATCTTAATGCTCTCCTAAAAAATTTATATTTATCCAAAGTGACAGAGAACAATTTGAGCAATTGAGCCTTGTTCAGTGACAGCTTGGCAATGGGGGTGCTTGAAGGTGCACCCTTGTTTTTACACCCAGTACATGTACTACTGAACTACCATAAGCACTGAGCATTTTAATACCGCATCCATGATAGTATCACTACTAAAATTGCACACATGACCCCGCTGCCTCACCCTCCTGCTCACTCCTATTGTTTACACTACGACACTCCATTGTCACCAAGCACTCCCATGTACAGTTTAACTATGGCTTCAGTTACAGCACCTGTTTCAGATTCATTGTTAATGCATTTAGTGTCTTTGTCATATTTTGTGCTTTGCCTTTTCACTGTGGTGCTCTTTTCAATAACATGATTATTTTGCTCAACCCAATAGCTAAAAAACAGATGCTAAGAGTTAAGTGTGTGTGAAAACAATGTGTTGCTTGACATACCTTGTATAAATATCTGGTTCAATGGTTCTACAGTGGTTGTCAGCAGAAAGTAGCTGTAATTATGAGATTAGGCATGATGCAGCACACCTAAAGAAACATCCCTCAGAGTTTTGTGCAAGAATTAAATAATGTAACACTAGCATACAATTACAGTGTAATTGTTATGATAAAATAGGATAGCCAAGATTGTGATGTTATGGAAAATATGTCATCTAGGCATACATATCACCCTATAGCATAGAGGTCATCCAGGGAAGAGATGTCTCCAAAGTACAGTATCATCATGCTTTATGAAAATAGTTTTATTTTGATCTGAAATCTGGTAAAAAAAAAAAAAAAAAAAGTGCTTTTATTACCTAAAGTGGCACAGAACAAACTGACCTTTATGATGTAGGTTCTAGATTGTTATAGATTGCTGGCTATATGGCAAGACTTTATAACACAAGTTATTATAAAATTACAATTAATTATGTGAATGCTGCCTATTTGCACTTACTGTGAAAAAAACATTTTTTGCTTATGTGCAATTTGTTATGGTTGACCTCATGATTTGGCAATCTTCACTAAGCAGCAAATTTTACTGCATTCTATGCACTCTGACCCTTTAGGAGCTCTTGGGATATGTGTGTTATGCTAAACCTGCCTGAACCAGCTACAGTCTGCTCTTACCAATCTCTCAACAGAAAATGAGAAAGTCACGTCTGCTTTCCAGAGCCACAGACAGAGGACCATCTTAGCTGAATATGCGGGAGTTACAAATCCAACAAGACTCTTTTTGAGAAATATTTTTATTGGTATTTATCTTTACGTAACTTACAAATCACTTTAAAAAGTCTGACTTTCCAAATGGCTCAATCCCCACTGAATCTCAAATTCTAAACAGAACAATGGGACCTGGAGCAATAGGAAACAAACCCAAAGGTTGAACATTATAGCATGTGTTGTTAATCATTGCAGGTGATTCACAGGTTGGAGGGGTGTTTACTCTGATCACCTACAAAGAGGTTACTTCCTGAATAAATAATCTACAGACGAATAACATTACCCTCTTGCTTGAATCTTGATGTTAACAAGTGAAAAACATTTAAGGACTCTGCACACACATTCCTCATGTTCACCATGCTGACAAGCAACTACACCCCAGCATGTTTCTCACACTCATGCAGGACTGAATCGTTTACTAATTTGGTATCAAATGACATATTGGGAGTTGATCAATAGCAATTGATCAGTAGTGTGTGTGTTACCAAATCGCCTCTAGCTCACAGTTGAGTAAAGCTTGTAAAACAGGTAAGTAGTGTCCAACACAACCCAAATGGTCACAGCATTCTACAGGAACTAGCCGACAGGCTCAATTCCAGACATAATCCACATTACTGTGAGCTCCTGCTAGCCTTTAACTAACAAAAAATGGGCTGCATATATATTCATGGTGACAACGCAATTCACTTACTCTGTAGTCTTTAAATAGCAGATTGCTAGGTACCATTATCATAGGTGGGCAGATATTAAAATGGTAGATATCTAGGGACAAAAGCATGTTAGTGCATTATACTGGGAGATATTAAGCTTTGTGGGCAAACTAAACTGGGATGATTAACTTCTTTTAATGCAGGTTAATTAACAAGTTATTCAGACTATACGGAGTTGTTAATAAAATAAAAAAGAGGTGGAAAATGCCATTGCATTCTGGAAGGATTCTGTCACTACTCAAGTGAGGAATGGGAGCCCTTAAATAACCTAATGATGCTGTAGGTTTACAATTAGCCCCAACTGGCCTTCAAGCTCGACATAAATAGCCAGTTGCGGCTGAAAAAGACTCACAGTTCACTGGCATGGCTTGGCCTAGTGCACTAATACTGATAGGACACGTTCCAACTAGGGTACACTAGGATATTTAGGGCACTAGATCATATGAGCTGGATATCATCAGTTATCATCTGAGCTGTCAGTTATCATCAGTTATCATCTGAGCTGTCAAAATCTCAGGCAGATTTTTCAAGTTACACCCAGTTCCTTCTTCAGCAGGTCAACAAAACTTTTAAATGTAAATACATTTATAAATCGGTCTCACTTATCTTTAACAATTTCTTTCTTTTTTTTTTTTTTTTTTACAAATATACAATTAGTGTGAAATACACCAATAAATAAAAAAAAATACAGTGTGTTATTATATTAGTTAAGAAAGCGGAGCACTTTTTGCTAACAAAAATAAGAAGACAGTAAAACCTTCAAATAATTCAAACCCAGAAGGAAAAAAAAAAGCATGACCATTCACATGACTCCCAGTCATTCACATGACTCCCAGCCATTCATACAGTCTATCTCCCATTATGCAAAGGCTTTTGGGGTAGTGAAGCTGTATGCCGTTTGCAGTCTTAGAGTTCATACCAATCTATATTCTTTGCTCCCCTCTGCTGGCCAAGGTTGGAACCGCATGTCAGTACAACGGCGCATCAACATTACTCTGTGCATGGTAAACAAGCATCCTGCCAGAATTCAAAGATTCCACAGTTCTTCCATGTATTTAAACACATGGAAAGTGACAGTGTCATGGGGCGCTCCAATGGCTCCCTGTTTTTCGTAAGTTCCCACACAGGATCTTTGGTCCAAAAGGGGAAGTGTACCGTTTCAGGAGGACAGAGGCAAATGTCAGAAGAAATGAACAAGGAAGATGAGAGAAGAACAGAGAAGTAGAGGAGAGAGGCAGAAAGGGCGTATGGGGCCGGGGGGGGGGGGGGGGGGGGGCGCTCTTGGGGCCCCTGGACGTCATTTCAACACCAGCGTGGCTTCGCTGCCATCTTTCCTCCTCAGGTACAGGCCCTGGCTCAGGTGGTGCTCCCGACGCAGGTAGGCGTAGAAGTAGTCTGAAACAAGGAGGATCTGCCACACACACACACACATGTGAAGACACACACACACACACACACACACACACACACACACACACAATACAGAAGAGACGACACACAGAGTTAGAGTTGTACTGCGTCCTGTGAAGTTCATAGTGCATTCAAATGTTAAATACATGTCAGCAACATATGATGTTCCTGTGGGGGATGCAGGATCTGGTGATCTATGTGAAACCATGTGTGGCAACAAATGGTGGACTAATCAGACCAGGCAACATTTTCCCAATCTTCTATTGTCCAATTTTGGTTAGCCTGTGTGAATTGTAGCCTCAGTTTCCTGTTCTTAGTAGACAAGAGTGGCACCCGGTGTGGTCTTCTGCTGCTGTAGCTCATCTGCCCCAAGGTTCGACGTGTTGTGTGTTCAGAGATGCTCTTCTGCATGCCTCAGTTGTAACGACTGGTTATTTGAGTTACTGTTGCCGTTCTATCAGCTCGAACCAGTCTGGCCATTCTCCTCTGACCTCTGGCATCTACAAGGTATTTGCGCTCTCAGAACTGCTGCTCACTGGATATTTTCTCTTTTTCAGACTATTCTCTGTAAAACCTAGATATGGTTGTGTGTGAAAATTCCAGTAGATTAGCAGTTTTTGAAATACTCAGACCAGCCCGTCTGGCACCAACAACCATGACACGTTCAAAGTCACTTAAATCACCTTTATTCCCCATTCTGATGCTCGGTTTGAACTGCAGCAGATCGTCTTGGCCATGTCTACATGCCTAAATGCATTGAGTTGCTGTCATGTGATTGGCTGATTCAACATTTGCGTTAATGAGTCGTTGGACCTCATTAACATAATAAAGTGGGCGGTGAGTGTATGTTGTCTATACCATCAGCCTGATTCCCATTGGTTAACCTGTTTTTTATAACTGCTGTGCCTTTGATATGCTGGGGTGTATAAAGGGATCTTGGTGTGTCTGCTTTTGACGCTCTCTTAATTCCCTTCTTTATAACCACGGTCTTCCTTGGTTATAGCTATAGTAGGTCAGATGAACTCATAATTAGCATCATATAATGTTAAATGTATGCCAACACCAAGTCCTTATAAAGTGTCCCATCTGTGGTGCATGTTTATTAGGCCCACCCCCGAGTGAAGCTTATGGTAAACCAAGCAGGCTATTGTTTATATAACAAGGAACTTTATAAAGCTGGTTAGGTTTATCTTCTAACCTACACTGAGCTGTTTGAGAAATTAGTTCCCTTAGTGTCTTACCATGCAATAATTTAGAGTCAGATAATTCATTAGGTTTTTAACACACGTTATTCCTTTGTTGGCACCTATTTCATTCCTTGGTTGTAGGTAAGCAGGTTAGGTAGAAAAATACCCTGTAGTCCCATGAGGCCGACATTTGAGATGGAGGAAAACAGAACAGGCTGGGTGGACTTGCTGCTGTTGGTCAAACACATACAAGCTTTTTTTTCCATTCGTACTTGAGCCACACTGTACCTGCATCAGCTCTCACCAGCCGAGTGGAGAATTCTGAATATTCAGAGTATCGGTAGATATTTTCTTAATGTTTTTAAAACCTTCAGGTGTCCTGTTGCTGCATAGCCAGTGTGTTCCTGCCAGCTCTCACACTCACGTATTGCGTCGCGCAGTGTAGAATCACTACTGCAGCCTGCCTTACACACGCCTCACGGAGCAGCTAAGAGAGGCTGTGAGGCCACGCCCCCTGTAATTACCACCATTCTCGCACCATGAGCACCACTGCCTGCTCCCAACCTCTACTGATCTCATCCTGAAACAATCCATGCTATTTACTTTTTTACATTTCAATTCCCCCAAAGTGAAAAGGTTCCAGAAGGCCACGACCCACCTGGCCAACGTTGAAGAGCAGTGTGATGGCGTAGTAGAAGTTGGAGTTGGCGCTGCCTGCATATATCCACAGGTGCCAGAGGACGGGGAAGAGGGCTGTGCACGCCAGCAAGACACACGACACCAAGAAGATGTTCCTCAGGACTGCAGGAAACACCACAAGAGAACTGGAACTTAAAACGCTTACAAAAAATCCATTAAAAAAAAAAAAGATCCCAGAACAGGCAGAACAAGCATGGCATAAAATTAATTCAAAGATGAATTAGTTAGGTGGTTGCATATAATCACGAATACATAATCATTTATTATGTACTTAAGGGTGGCAATAAAGATACAAGTACACATGAAAAAAATTCCTGTATTTAAAACATTCATACCTTAAAATAATGAAGGAACTGCTAACCAACAACAGTGATGTTTAACTTAGTAGAGATCTAGTAGAGACTATTTAGCATTAACCAATTAGGAACTCAAAGGAACTCGTGTAGATTCCCATACAAGCTAGGACAGAGAACTCCAGCCTGGCTAATACTCACATCTGTAGAGATGATTCCAGACGGGCAGAAAGGCCATATAGAGCGCCATGTCCCCCACAGTGGGGTACGACTTAAAGATGGAGATGATGGCAATTTGCATGAAGATGAGAAACACCGGATGTTCCCTGTAGAGGGGGGGGGGGGGGGGGGGGGGGGTTCAAACCAGAGTTGGAATGCAGTCATTGAAGATCAGATGCTGCTGTTAGCTTGGATTTGAATGAGCCACTCCACTGATACACAGACCAGTTAGTCAAGTACGGCCCAACAAGCCCAACAAGGGTTCCTTTAGTTCCTCAGAATGCATGACTATGTTATGACTGGATATTCAGTACCAGTGAAAATACAATGAACAAAGGCACTTCAATCTAATGGTTTGTTTATATATAAAGTAAAAAAATAAAAATCATAACAATAATAATAAATAATAATTCCTCTCCCAAATGCTCAAAATATTATATACAATATTATAGGATTTTTCACTGTGTAATTCCAGTTCAATCCAGTAAAAGTGATTACTCCATGACACACTTACTTTAATTTGACAGAGAGCGGGATGGTGTAGAAGAAGACGTTAATCTGGAAGACACAGATGAAGAAGAAACGGAAGTGTTCGAACATCTCAGCAAAGAAATACCAGAAGAGGCCAATGTTTGGAGTGAGGTCTGGCACTGAGAGGCTGTGGAGCAAAGACACGCACGCACGCACACACACACACACACACACACACACACACACACACACATTTATAAAACTATTTAGAGTTAGTTATTCTAACTCAAGTATCATCTAATGAACTCGATTATTTGGTAATTGGGAGGAACATTAAATAACTGAGTAAAGATAAGACAGGAAAACAGGCGAACTGACATGAATCCATAGACAGATGGGATGAAGTCCCAGGATCCCAACAGGAAGAAGGACAGGCAGACGATGACGAGCAGACTGCCCACGAACATGACGGCGTACTGGACAGTGAAGAGCCAGAAGCTGCTTCTACATGGGTTCACGGGGATGTACAATCTCTGAAAGAAGAGAGAAGAAAACCCAGAAATGAGACACACTGATAAAAAGAGGACAATACATGTTTTTAACTTACAAATCTTTACAAGAACACTGATCTGCATCTGCCTTTTTTTGGTTGCATAATTGTCTGTACATATGATAAAGCTGCCACAATGTTGAGTGTTCACCTGTAACAGGAAGAGAAGGCCTGGGGCAAATAGCGTGAGAGGGTAAATACTCTGATAGGTTGCCAAAGCCAAGAATATTGCACTCAACAAGGCACTTCCTGAAAACATATACAAGCACAACAAAAAGCCATTAGCAAAAAATGATAGGCAACACCTAGGCTAAAACCTGATCGAAACAGGGTGTATATATGGTCGTGTTGGATTCTAGAGATAATGGACGTTATTTAAGGTTGTTTCATGGTGAGCTACCGATTCCTTTGCTTAATTGTAAGTCCATTACCGAAAGGTAAACACAGAACGTACATCAACATCCATGGTAAAGTGTTCACTGTTTATGCAAGGAGCTTGAATACACTGCAAAAAATCTAAATTTCATTGTCCCCATACTAACGGAGGGAGTTGTGTAGAACTGGAGAATGTGAACAGGGCTCAGTCCATACCAGCTCACCTAAATCATATGAAAACGTCTATTCAATCAATGAGATCTTTAAAGAAAAAACCTGACTGTTGTATTCCAAATAACTTATTATGACATTTTTAATCTTTATCAACAATGAATATTTACACTTTCCCATAAAAAAGGTTTAAATGAAATCGTGAGAAAATTGTCAAAATATCTTAGAAAGCACGGTTTTCAGATCTCAAACTATATTTAGCAAAATCTGTAACTACCATAATTTATTTATGCAGCACAAAATTACTTGATAGAACTACATTAATACTAGAGATGCATTGATTGCAATTTTGCTGATTGCACCAAGTCCAATTTCTGATTTTTTTTTTTTGTAAAACCATATTTTGAGACAATTTCTTTCCATTTATTTTACTAAGTGGCACTAAAAACACAACTGAAAACGGACACTTCCTCATTAACATCGTCAGTACCGGTATATGAAACCTCCTCCTATAAAACTATACTTACTTTAGAAAAATAAATAAATCCATCAACCTTTTATTTGTATTCAGCCTTCATATGTAAACATGAGGCACAACACCACTGTCAAATAAACTAGTCGGCTTTGTCAATATTAAGATCTTCGATAGCCGATCCACTTCCACACCACAGAATTAGTCTTTCCCCTTTTCGTCTGCTTTATTATCGCTCGTCGATGCTCGTTCAGTCACATTTATATTGAGGTTAGTGGTACTTATTTTGCAGCTAGTACGTGTCATGTTGGAGCCAAAACAAAACTAGTATAGCCTGCTGTCGCTGAGCACTGGCTGCGTGCACGTGGTGTACATTATCAATCAGCGTTTATCGAAATATTGAAAACATGTTTAAAAATCGTATCACCGTTATTTAAACATTTTCTATCACGATGTATGTTGATATTGAGTTATCGTCCAGCTCTAGTGTGAATCAGTACACTAATACAGAGAGTCCCCGCTTAATGACGGACCGGAGTTACGACCGACTTTTTTTTATTTCACGCAGTGGTGGAGCAGTGGCAGCACAGTGGGGTGTTGTGGGGTGTAGTGTGGGGTGTTGTGTACGATAAGCTGAGGCAGCGCAGCCTCCACCGCAGCACATTTCGGTAACGCAATCACTCTTTCTGATGCTGTAAGCACAAGAACATTGTTAGTTTTTTAATACTGTATTTACGATTAAAGCGTATGTAAATCTAGGGTCACGCTTCACAACTTACTGTAATTACGAAGCAGTGAAATCTGGAGAGACGCTGAACTTAGCGTTGTGCACACAGTGCCATTTTGCTCGTACAATGGAAGTAAAGTTCAGGCTGAAGTTTGTGATCAAAGGATTTGGACATAGAGAATCCATGTATCATTCGTTCATTTGATATTCAACTGAAAATTAAAATCGGAAAATCAAAAACACTATTCATTATTTTGTTTTACGTTTTGAATATAAAAACAAAAAAACAAATCAGGCTTGTATTTTTCTGTTTTTTATTTGATAATACAAACAAAAATAACAAAATAAAAAAACGGATTCGGAGCCGAACTTGATTTTGATTTTTTATCTTGACCCATTTGTGTGCCCTGGAAGTTACTGATTTGTTTATTCTTTGTGGGCTTCGTTTGCACGGGAGTGCACTGCAGTGTTACTTGTTCTACTCTGATTGTAGCCTAGACATTGGAATAACGGTCTATATAGGTATAAACAACATGACCGGCCTGGAACCACATACTAGTTTAATTAAAGACTTATTTGAAGGTGGTCGGATGCATGCAGATATTTCGTGCACGTTGCATCAAATACTGCAGTAAAGTTGGTTTCACGTTCGCATATTCAGAATTTGTTCTTCAATAGCTTAAAGACAGTTATAGCAAAAGTGCCAAAATATGCAAATTCTAATTTCTGGCAACATAAACAACCACCTACAACTCAGGAATAGGCGTATTTTAAATGGTAGATAACATGTTATTTAAAATAACTGCTGTCACCTCTGCAACGTCTAAGGCACCGAATTCTGAATATGCGAACGTGAAACCAACTTTACCAAGTACCCGTCGC
The DNA here is from genome assembly GCF_052324685.1 of Brachyhypopomus gauderio. Lineage (NCBI taxonomy): Eukaryota > Metazoa > Chordata > Actinopteri > Gymnotiformes > Hypopomidae > Brachyhypopomus > Brachyhypopomus gauderio. Next base: position 2,000,312 of record NC_135218.1, read on the forward strand.
TGCAGAAGCAAAAGTCCAGGGGGCGGAGCTGCATCTAATCCAACTCCTCCTACATGTTGCTTACGTTTTCCGACCAGGAAATATAAATCCAATAAATTCACCCTTAAGACTTTTACCGTTTAAAGATCAAAATGTTCTTTAAATCTTATTTAAATAACACAATACACATTTTTTTACAGTTTACAAGAAAATGTAAAAGTGGACAGGAATAATGATCTGTGATTGCCAACATAATAAAGTACAGTACATTTCTTAAATATGTACCATTTCATTTTTTTACCTTTAATGAAAATTACTTTTTTCGTTAGGACGGTACACTTCAGGTGTGCAGAATGGACAGTGGTATTTACTGCAACAAGTAGTGCACTGCACAACTGAAAGCATCTGTCCTTTTTTCAAAACTGTGATATGAATCTATAAATGGATGGAAAAATATAAATAGCATTATATATGTTGTGAAGTTTTTCAGTGAACTGGTTAATGAGGATCATAGCCGTTACATGCACGCACTACTGAATAATAACCCCCCTCGAAGTGTCCATGCGGCACAACCATTACAAATTATAAGTAACTACAGCAAACACTAATTAATTTAACAGTTTATGTCCAATATGAAGAACACAACATACAGTATTTAATGCATCTGTAGTATGTTTAGCTAATCACTCGTCTTCTAACATCAGTTCTAGGCGTCACTTACTTAGACACCTAGATTAGATAAACTTAACAGTGGTTGTTCTGTTCGTGCTAACAGAAACAGTCAGATTTTGTATAATCACTAGGGGTGGGCATAGATTAATTTTTTAAATCTAGATTAATCTCACTAAAATCTTGAAATTAATCTAGATTAATCTAGATTAATCTATATTAAAATGGCTCATATGCGTGCTACCCAAGTAATGACTAAAAGTCAGTTTTTGAGATAGGGTTTCTTAATACAGGGGGTGCGTTAGACCAGGGGCTCATTTCCTGTTTCCAAAATGAATCAATGACTGCTTGAGAAAGCTGTTCTACTTTGATACTTGAAGAAAAAAACATGCTCAATAAAATGTAGGTTACTCGTGTTCAGCGGTTTATTCAGTTAAACATGAATTTGTAAGCCAACATAGCCTACTGTACATTAAAAGGGGTTGATAACATGTTTATTCAGCTAAACATGATATTTGAAATGTAAGCCAACATTTAGTACATTTAACCTCACGGACGTAATTTGGGGGGGACTTTTTCAAAAGCCGGTTTTGGTCCTCTGCAGTTTTAACGGTTAAAAATAAATATTTAAATAGCGACAAATCTAGCGCTAGGACCATGCAGAAAACGACCGCTCCGAGCTCCGCTCCGGTAACACTTTACGTTCCTAAAAATGAATTTTCCATGAAGCAAACCTGGCGACTTCGTGGCTGCATCCATGTAAACACCCATACGATTAATTCACAGGTTTGAAAACTCGTTCTTGCCCCCTACTGTGCAATTTGGTTAGGAATACAGCCGAGCTAAACTATCAAGTTGAAAGTCATCATAGTTTGCTTACCCATTTTGACCCAGTTTCCAGCCCAACTATAAGAATAGATTAACGACGATAATTTTTATATCGCCCGATAAGAGTATCAAATTAACGACCGCCGTTAACGGCCCACCACTAATAATCACCAAAGGAAACTAGTTACTAGCATTAGCAAGATGAAAATTGTTTTATTATGAACTTACTTTTACATTTGTGATTGTTCACAAATGAACGGCAAGTGAGTAAATAAGAATAGCAATTTAGGACGACAACTGACCTGATACAACTCTGCGTAGTGCAATTACTTCAGACCAATGAAAACACCACGGTGGGAGGAGTTGGATCTAGATCCAGCTCCACCCCCTGGACTTTTGCTTCTGCAGCGAGGGGTATCTCAACTTTACTGCAGTGGTGTTCCCTTGTGTATCTAGTGGTCCGGTGTTATTTGTCGTTGTGTTTTGTAGTGCTCGTTTACTTTAGTCTCTGCCGTGTTTTCTGTGCCTTGTATTATTTCAGCATTCATACTTATTTAAACGTGTTTTCCTTTCATAATCGCTGTGGTCTTTTATATTACTTCGTGAGTGTTTCTGTGAAGTGTGTTCTCGGTATGCCTCGTAAGTCACGCACTCTCCGAATGCGCGCGGTTCAGTTAGAGGAGACTAGCTCCGTTAAAGTAGGTGCCAGCTCTTTATCGCGATTGTGTCCAACCTTGACTTCCACCACGTTACACAGATATTGGTATATTATTTATTTCAGTAATTCCATTCAAAAGGTGAAACTTGTATATTATACTCATTCATTGCACGCAGACTGATATATTTCAGACAATTTGAATATTGTGAAAAGGTTCAATATTGATGACAATATTAAATAGCTAGTCTCTCAGTCTAGTTCTGTATGCTACAGTCATGGGGAGGAAAAACAAGTAGTTATATATTAAGTGCATCCTAAACAACAACCTACAACTCTTACATGGGTATTTGTACCTTGCACCAATTTGTAGTACTCAGTTGTTGTATTATTATTTCAATAGCTTTTAAATGGTCCATCAGAAGACCACCTAAGAAGTTGTATTACACAAAGTGCATCCTAAACAACAGCCTACATTTCAGACATGGGTATTTACAGGTGCTGTTCATAAAATTAGAATAGTATGAAAAGCTATTGAAATAATTAGATAAAAACTCACCACCACTATTAAGTAAGAGGTAGAAATACCCATATCTGAGTTGTAGGTTGCTGGTCATCATAAGCTTAATGTAATACAACTTGTTTGGTGCTGTTCTGATGGAAAAAGCTATTAGACATAATTAGACCTGACCACCACAAATTGGTGCAAGGTAGAAATACCCATATAAAAGTTGTAGATTGTTACTTAGTTTGCACTTTGTGTAATACAACTTGTTTGGTGGTCTTATGATGGACCATTGAAAAGATATTGAAATTATTGAAGAAAAAAAAAACAGAGTGCGCAGTGCTCTGGGGCCTTTACTACCGCCACTTGCGTCCGTGTTAACCGTGTTAATGTAATTAGTAGACGGTGCCTTAGACGTTGTGGTCACAATAGTACAATTTTAAATAAAATGTTGTCTACAACTTAAAACATGTATATTCCTGGCGTAAACAAAGTTGTAGGTATTTGTTTTGTTTGCCAGAAATGAGAATTTGCACATTTTGGTACTTTTGCTGATACTGTCTTAAAATTATTGAAGAAAGAATTCCAAATATGCGAATATGCGAACGTGAAATCAACTTTACCGCAGTCAAACGAAGCCCACAAAGAATAAACAAATCAGTAACTTCCGGGGCACACAAATGGGACAAGTTAAAAAATCAAAATCAAGTTTGGCTCCAAATCCGTTTTTTTATTTTGCAATTTTTGTTTGGATCATCAAATAAAAAACAGAAAAATACAAGCCTGGTTTGTTTTTTTGCTTTTATATTCAAAACAAAAAACAAAATAATGAATTGTTTTTTTTGATTTTCCGATTTAGATTTTCAGTTGAATATCAAATGAACAAATGATACACGGATTATACAGCACACAGGTAGAGAGCGTTTACCTTTTAGCGTAGAGAGGATGAAAATCGCCACAACGGCGTTGTTTAATCCACATGTAGACTTTGCCACACATGACAGGATGGTGAAGGGATTCAGCAGGTAACTGGAAGACCAAAGAATTTGGAAATCAAAGACCAGCAGAACGAACATGAAATTGTATCACTATCTGCACTTTGCCTTTTGCTAATTCCATAGGCAACCTGTGGGAATCTACATTAGTCAAAAAGTTTTAACATTTACATTCATATATGACAAGACCTGACCTCTGGAGTATGAAAATTAACAATGACACTCCAGTTTAAGATGAGAGGAGTTAGGACTCACAACATGGCAACCTTGAGTGGAATGTAGTGCATCTCTTTGGGTGAACGCATAAGTTCCAGACAGTCATGAGGGTAGCGTTCAGCTTCCAGAGCAAACTTCTGCTTTCTGAACTAACGCAAGGAAAAGCATTTGGGATGTTAAAGAATTCAGGAGTTGAAAGGAATACTTCATCTAAAAATGACCCGTTACATTGACAGCAAGTTCAAACCTATTAGCATAATGCAAATATGTTTATGCTACGTGGAACTCAATGGCTTTTATTCATTAAAGTAAAGCATATAGTTTACAAATCAACCCCCTAAGGGGCAATAACAGCATATTTTCATCTATCTCTTTGTCTAAACATGAAGATTCTTATTCTCTTCTGTGGTACAGCAGAGCCCTGACAAACAGCAGTGAACCAAGGCCACACTCACCAACACTCTCCAACACTCTCCAACACTCTCCAACACTCTCCAACACTCTCCAACCCTCTCCAACCCTCTCCAACCCTCACCAACCCTCACCAACACTCACCAACACTCACCAACACTCTCCAACACTCTCCAACACTCTCCAACACTCTCCAACACTCATCAACACTCATCAACACTCATCAACACTCACCACATTCTTGTTGTAGTCCTGCACAGCCAGATAAAGAGCCACCGCCGTGATCCCGTCCACTATCTGTGAGGCAGGAATAAACAGCAGCATGACGACGAAGGCGGTGGCGGTGAGACAGAAGATGATCCAGACACATTCTCCCTTCCACTTTGTCATCTAAATGTCTTCATCTTTGGCAGATCATGCCCATTTATGCCCATGTCGAGCACCCATTGCAGGAACTTGACTGGTCGATGCATGTAAAATGCACACACGTGCGGGAGAAGTGCCACCCCGTGATATATGTGCAAGCAACATGCCCAGTGGCGTGACGTTCACGTGAAGTGTACACAGCTATACACAGTGCAACATGTGCAGGAGAAGACTGTACAAAAGCAGTAAAGTCGTCTTGGAACGGTGAGGATTTCGCTCTGAGTTCCTGCAGAGACTCTACAGTATATCAGTGACTGCACTGTGTTGGAACACAATCACTTGCTAGAAGAACTTCTAACGTGCAAAATATTTGTTTATTATGTTTACGTGTAGATGGGAGTGATGAGACAAGAGCTGCAGCATGGTGGACTCACAGAGTGACAAAGTAATCTACATTCACGCTACACTGTAATCTACACTCACGCTACACTGTAATCTACATTCACGCTACACTGTAATCTACACTGTAATCTACACTCACGCTACACTGAAATCTCTACACTCACGCTACACTGTAATCTCTACACTCACGCTATACTGTAATCTCTACACTCACGCTACACTGTAATCTCTACACTCACGCTACACTGTAATCTACACTCACACTACACTGTGATCTACACTCACATTACACTGTGATCTACACTCACACTACACTGTGTTGGCTGTGATCTCTACACTCACACTACACTGTGTTGGCTGTGATCTCTAGAGCTCTACACTCTCTAGAGATCTCTTACGCTCTACACTCACGCTACACTGTGATCTCTACACTCACGCTACACTGTGTTGGCTGTGATCTCTACACTCACACTACACTGTGTTGGCTGTGATCTCTAGAGCTCTACACTCTACAATCTCTAGAGATCTCTTACGCTCTACACTCGCTACACTGTGATCTCTACACTCACGCTACACTGTGTTGGCTATGATCTCTACACTCACGCTACACTGTGATCTCTACACTCACGGTACACTGTGATCTCTACACTCACGGTACACTGTGTTGGCTATGATCTCTACACTCACACTACACATTAGTCAAGCGTGAAATGTGGCCCCAGACAAAATGATCAGTAGCTTTGTCTGAAACAAGAAGCTGTAAAAAGAAGTCATCTGCCAAACCGTCAGTGGGGCCACCAGCAGTTACAATAAGGAAGATATGTGGAGTCTAGACATCAGGATAAACAAAGAATCAAAGTGCAACTTGGAAACATGTGTCAGAGACAGCAATGACAGCACCAGATGTTCGGATCAGGCTGCTTATGTCATATGATTCTTTGTCTTAAATATTTTGAGGGGTGAAGCTTTGCATAAAAAGGTTATACTTACCATTAAACTCCAATGTACTCACCATAAATACAATGTCTGCATAGTCAACCACAAAATGAAAGAGGTATATAACAAGTGGTGTCTGAAAGAAGAGGAAAAGGAATTTGGTTTTCACTTTTGTTCTCTTTTACCATCGTTCCATGTGCCAAACAAAAGCAAAAGTTAGAAATCTTGGTGTAACTTGGGACCAGGGCCGGAGTGGGCCACTTTTTCAGCCCAGGAGTTGTATGCCCAAATCCGGCCCAAAATTATTTTCCCCTCCCAATCGGCCCAAACTAGAGATTGACACGAGCCAGCCCATCGGGAATCCTCCCGAATATCCCGATTAGCCACTCCGGCTCTGCTTGGGACTGATTTAATATTCTAACCAGATATGAATAACATTACTAAAAAAATGTTTATCCTCTAAAGAATATAGCACGAGAGATCTTGCCTCTAATTACATCGAGATGCTAAGAAATTAATCCAATGTTTAGTTTTTTATAGTGGTGGGCCGTTAACGGCGGTCGTTAATTTGATACTCTTATCGGGCGATATAAAAATTATCGCCGTTAATCTATTTTTAAAGTTGGGTTGGGAACTGCGTCAAAATGGGTAAACAAACTAGGATGACTTTCAACTTGATAGTTTAGCTCGGTTGTATTCCTAACCAAATTGCACAATAGGGGGCGAGAACGAGTTTTCAAACCTGTGAATTAATCGTATGGGTGTTTACATGGATGCAGCCACGAAGTCGCCAGGTTTGCTTCATGGAAAATTCATTTTTAGGAACGCAAAGTGTTACCGGAGCGGAGCTCGGAGCGGTCGTTTTCTGCATGGTCCTAGCGCTAGATTCGTCGCTATTTAAATATTTCTTTTTAACTGTTAAAACTACAGAGGACCAAAACTGACTTTTGAAAATTACGTTTGTGAGGTTAAATGTACTAAATGTTGGCTTACATTTCAAATATCATGTTTAGCTGAATAAACATGTTATTTAATGTTCAGTATGTAGGCTTACAAATTCATGTTTAACTGAGTAAACCGTTGAACACGAGTAGCCTACATTTTATTGAGCATGTTTTTTTTTTCTTCAAGTATCAAAGTAGAACAGCTTCCTCAAGCAGTCATTGATGCATTTTGGAAACAGGAGATGAGCCCCTGGTCTAATGCACCCTCTGTATTAAGAAACCCTATCTCAAAAACTGACTTTTAATCATTACTTGGGTAGCACGCATATGAGCCATTTTAATATAGATTAATCTAGATTAATCTACATTAATTTCAAGATTTCAGTGAGATTAATCTAGATTTAAAAAATTAATCTATGCCCACCCCTAGTTTTTTACCACAGTAATACATTGTTACAACTAGGGGTGACCTGCAATAGTGGCTGATTCGACTATAGTCGACTATACCCCTAGTTGACTATGAACGTCATAGTCGAATGTACCATTCTAACTGAATGGTGGTGCCCAAAGATGCTGCTAAGCATTAGCTGTTACATTAAATGTCTTTGTTTTCGTTATATATAGCCTTTTGTCAAACAAAATCATCCTAATTTCTGTTAATAAATATTTTAAAATGATGTGTGTGCATTAACAATAGGCATCTTCCTTACTACACATTAATACATCACACCCTGCAGTTGCACAATCCAAATGAGCGGAGCTGAACACGCTACAGGATAGTCAGCATCTGCCGAGATTATAATGGATACTAAAAAACTTCAAAAGTATTTTGAAATAGATAAAGATGAATCAAACAAAGTAAAGTGCAAGTTATGTCATCAACGTCTTTCATTTCACACGACAACAACCAACATGGCATACCATTTAAAACGCGTAAGGCGAAGAAAAAAAAAAAACCAGTGTTGTGTCGTTTCATCGCAGTGTGTCTCGGCAAGTAGGCCTATAAACATTTTTTATTGTTGTTTGCTTTTTAGACCCCGTTACATGAACCTTTAGTTATAATTGTTTTGCTGTTGTGTGGCAATTTTTTTTTACTTTTCAGGCAGGCATATTTTATTTAAAATATTTTGCACAGTGCCTGTCTGACAGTTCGATATGCGCACTGACGGTGACTTTTTTTGTTCTCTAATGTTTCTTAAAAAAATAAATAAGTGAATAAATAAAAGCTGAATAAAGCCAACCTACCATGTTTATTCATTTATCTGAGGTTTAGGTTTTTACTTTGAAGTGGAAAAAAGTCCTGAATGAGAACGGGATCCCGTTTAAGGTGCTCTAGATAAATAAATTTAAAAAATGATTCGACTATTAGTCGACTAAAGGGAAAATATGATGAATCAGATTCGATTATGAAAATCCTTAGTTGAAGACACCTCTAGTTACAACTAAAACAAACTACGTCAGCAAAATACAGCAGCAAGAACACCAACACAAATAAATGAGACCATATTAGATCTTCACTGTCTGATTACCTTAGAATTGATTATAAAGTTTTACTATTACTTTGCTGTTTTGTAATTGATTTAGAACTGCATATTATTGCATAGTTCTATTGTTGTGTAGCTGTGAGTGCCATTTAATGTGAGTGTGTACTGTGTGATTATTTATATATCAGTGCCAAAGAAAAATTCCCATTTTATGTAACAAGAATAGACAATGAAGTATTCTGAACAAACTATGTTTCAGATAATCTACTACATAAACATCCATCAGGCTCCTGTCACCGTTTTCACAAAACAGATAAAACATTTTCTTTCATTAACATGTTTAGGATTTCCCTCACTTTTAATGGTACTTAATTTGGTACTTTTAATGATTATTCCAATTGAATTTGCTGCAATTATTAATAGTAGTTTTACTATAACTGCTCTTATTTGCTGCATTTCTACTTTATGATTTTCTTATATAATTTTAGTTTCGATTGCCTTTGACTGTATATTATTAATTTTTTTATAGCCAACATTGTTCCTGCTTAGCACCTGGTAGTACATGTCACAAACAGCACTGGGTTGGTCGGTCTGCATGTCAAACAAACCTTATTGTTAAAGGTGATTCTGACACATTCACGGAGTCATTTATTTTTGCCTATTACCTTATATTAACCCTGTGGCATATTTAGCTGCACACTTAAAATATATAAACTACAAATAGAATAATAAGCACAAGAAGCAAAAAGGTCACCACAGCAGACGCAACATGCCGACAGACAATATAAAGAGATAAAGGAACTTACTTCATGGAATACATCTCCTGAGTAGGGAGAGACACCGAGGTCCAGCAGTGCAAGCCCCTCCACAACTGGACAGAAGGACAGAAGTTGCGTAAGGGCTCCAAACATAGCCAACAAAATGTAACGTGGGTTGCAGAAATGCAAACGCCATATTTATGTTCATGTGTCCTAATGGATACTAAAGTTGGATGTAAATAATTCGTTAACGTTAGTGTGGGATCAGGTTTGGTTGGTCCAAACTGGCAACCCCAGCTGAGACGGCCGGTGCCACTCGCACCTTACTGGTGACAGGCAATAATGTTCATAGGTCGGACTGTACTAGAAGAAGAGACAGCTGTGTAATACGTGCTGAATGTTAATAAAGTATACGTGCTGAATGTTAATAAAGTATACGTGCTGAATGTTAATAAAGTATACGTGCTGAATGTTAATAAAGTATACGCGATGAATGTTATTAAAGTATACGTGATGAATGTTATTAAAGTATACGTGATGAATGTTATTAAAGTATACGTGATGAAAGTTATTAAAGTATATGTGCTGAATGTTATTAAAGTATACGTGATGAATGTTATTAAAGTATATGTGCTGAATGTTATTAAAGTATACGTGATGAATGTTATTAAAGTATATGTGCTGAATGTTATTAAAGTATACGTGCTGAACTAGTGGACCGTCATTATGTTCGTGTTTAGTTGAACGAGCTGCAGTCCAAACGGAGCCTAGCACACGAGCTAGCTGCATAACGGAGGCCTATACCAAACAACGGAGGCGGCAGAAGATAGTAACGAACCTCGTTTCCATGCGTTTAGAGGGGATACGACTTCAACCCGCTCCGAAATCAGCTCAGCCAAACTGGATCGGAATAATACTGCTCTTATTGTCACAGCCAAAATTAACACAAGCGTTAAGGGAGCCGCCATTTTCGCTGGGAGGAAAACGCCCACTTCGCCGGGTCCGCAATTGCACCACGGGAGTCGTAGTCTTTACTGCCACGGCTCTACACCCGGTGTCTGCCTCGGAGAAACAGTGAAAGACTACAAGTGCCGAGAAAGCGTTTACAAAAAGCAAAACGTCACTTCCTGTATGTGGGAACCTACGGGGAAAAATACCACGAAAACTATTATTTCATTGCAATCTTAATGTCTGCTACAAGAATCAAGTTAAAGCCTTGAAGATTCGGAGGTGAGTCTCTAGTCTTGCATGTCTGAAGTTACCTCGGTATAAGAAAGCAGCAGAAGTTAATGAGACTGGGGGTGCTTGATGTTAGCTGGCTAGTATTGATTTTAGCCTGCTAGGAGTTGTTCTTACAAACACGTTTGAACATGTTGCGTCATATCAGCTGGAGCCCAGAGGAGGTGTGAGGTCGTTTAGAATAACATTTAGTTTAGGATATGAGGAAAAAACTTGGTTTTGTATGGGAAAACCATACTAGATTTAAGGATCTGTTGAATTTGGCTTTTTATTAACCCATGTAAAAAAAAACCAGAGCTGCATGTACCTGATCTTAAAGAATTAAAAATAAACTGACAATAATAAGAGTAAGAGAAAGCACATAAAATAAATACCAGTAGATCACTGAGAAAAGTTTTAAAATGCAAATATCTGGCAATCAAAAAAAAAAAAAAACAAGAATTAAGACGGCTCCAGTGAAATGAGGAATTAGTTCCTCTCATCAAGTCTTGCACTTCTATACAAGTGCAGTTTGTATTTTACTCATCTGTTCAATGCAAGAATGTCTGTAGTTTAGTGCTGAATCAGCCATATTAGAGCAGGGGGGTAAAAAATGACTGACTAGAACAGACTTATTTTAACAAAACAAACATAATATTGTTAATATTTTATGAGGAATTTAAATGAATTTTATAATTTAAGCCATTTAAGTTGCAGTGCTACTAAATACTAGGATATTTGTCTACTAAAACTCATAGGAAGTTAAAAACGAATAACATGTATTGTCAGAAACAATGTTTTTGTTTAATCAGGACATGCATGCATTTTCATATAAACACACTGTAATTTGCAGCTGTTATGTATTTTGTTGTTTAGAGCCCATAGTTACTTTTAGGAGCATTGTTCAGAAAAAAGAATGAAAAGAGTAGAATTACTGGCAGTTAACATAAGAACACATATAAAACTGAGCAGGAGCCTGAAATGGCTTTGTCCATTATTATAAACATTCATGTAATGCCACTCATGGAAAAAAAAATTACATTTTACTTGGTATTTTTTGCAAGTTGCAGCACAACGGTCCCATGGACCCTGAATGTTTTTGAGTATTTGCCTGGTGTAGTTGATACTATGCCATCTCTGTCTCATTTTTTGCCAACAGTCACTAAAGGATTACACGTCTTTACTAGTGATTTTTCTTGTAAATGTCTGCTCAAGATTTAAAAACATTCCAGTAAATATAATGTTCTAAAACATGGAAAAAGCATATTTAAAATAATGTTTTTGCTGCCAGCCGTACTTTTTGAAGTACTGTATTGTGAAGATGATTTACTGTGTAGAATGTAATGTCACTGTTGTGAGATTACCAGTATCAGGGTTGCCAACTCTCACGCATTGAGCGTGAGACACACGCATTTGACCGTCTTCACACGCTCACACGCCACACTTCCGATTTCTCACGCCGAAATAAAAAAAAAATCTAGTTTATTTACCTCTGATCAACATCTATGATTCAATGAGTTACTAGTTCGCTCTGGCGCCAACCACCGGTGATCAATTGATCGCGATATAATACTTAATTTGTGTCCATAATACTTAATTTGTGTCCATTTTACATCCCGCCCGGTGACAATTTACGTTCAACGCCACCCCCCATCAACAATTTGCACTCGCCACCCCCTCCAGGTTCAAATCTCACTCCAAGTGATCTTGAAAAGTTGGCAACCCTGCTAGTATATTGATTGAAAAAGAATCAGTCTGATCTGACCTACATCTGTACTAACCCTGCAAAACAAAATAAACCCTTGTGGGCCATTCTGGACCTCGTGTCTGTTCCAGATGTTTTGTTAAGCATCCAGTGTGCTTCAAGGAAATCCAAGCACACCATACATACATCTTCATATTACAGTGATATATCTTCATATTACAGTGCTCTGAAAGTTCTTTGTGGGCTGTTTACTTCAGAACATAACAGAAAACTTCAAGCCCAGACATTTCTTGGGAAAAAAGCCTGTGAAATTCAGTCAGGTATCCAAAAATCCAAGTTAAAATTCGGGTTCGGGTCGAAATTCAGGTTCAGGTTGAAATTCGGGTCGAGAAAGCATCCGGGGTCCTTAGGAAGAGGTAGCCTATCACTGAAACACGGACACAAGATTATTTGTGTTATTGAACTTATTATATAGCACCCCTGCTGTGTGTATATATATACGGTCTCTGGTGTATACACACACACACACACACACACACACATGTGTACACGGTCTATGCTTCATTTCGTTCAATTCGCTAAACTACGAACTAGCAAGCACAGTTTGTTAACCTGAGAGGATTTAAAGTAGATACTTGGATTTCCCCGCATGATAATGATTGAGCCGCGGCCATTTTCTCCGGTCGCACTGTCTAAGTGAGGTCAGTGATCGCAAGCGAGCTGTAAAAAAAATCGCTGTTTTCACCGGTTTGTAGGAAGTTCTTCCCAGAGTTTTTGTAATATGGTGCAATTGAATGACCGCTTTCTCTCATCCCGTTAGAAGAATTCGCATTTCGCACTTCTGTTTCTTTTTGAGCCTGCTTGAAAATTAACTTCGCGTTTGCACCGTTTAAAAACATCCTTGGACTGTTCAAAAGATATTAATAGATAAGTGGACCGTTACATTATATTCTTGTTTATTGTTTCCTGAAGTTTCTTGATCACAAGATTTCCTTTTGTTTTAGGATAGTTAGTTGCATAAAAAAAATAGGGCTGATTTAAATTTTAATATCTTTGGACTGGCTTGATCAAATTTGACAATTAAGGCATCTTTTTTGTTATATTGTGTGATTAAGTAATGTTGAAAAAAATGTCCAAGTGACTATTTAAAGTTAACATCTGGCTATCTAGTCAAATATCTAACTGAGCTACTTACCGAAAGAACTGCAAATAACTTGACCCTAATGGTCTGTTACAGCAATTTACTGCAGAACAAGACATTGAGGTGTGATATAAAGACACTTTTGACGTTTTACAAAATAAACAAAGGTAAAAGGTTTTAATACTGCTGTCGAGAGTTTTGATAGAGTTTTGCTGTTGAGCGCGTTCACGTTCACGTTCTAGTATTAGATGTCAATCAATGCAGCTATTAACTGTCAATCACCTTATCGCCACACCCCTTTAAGTAACACTTAATAACTTCTATAAAATCTGTTTATCGTAGAGAAAAGCCCTGGGAGAGATACTAACGCAATGGGGTCTTATAGAATTGACAAAATATAATTGCTCAAAAAACTTATTTTACGTGTAATAAAAATTTAAAGTTTCTCGTCCGGCCCGTTCACTTACATGGGAATGGGCGGGGTTAAAAGTTGTACTGCAGCCAGCCACTAGAGGGCAGCTGACACACGGAGGCTTCACTTTTCACTTGTGTCGTCCAGTCCGCTTATATATACGGTCTCTGGTTCTGTCCAAATCTTTTTTGTTTTTTAATAAAGTATTTGGAGAGCACGAATTGACTGTATTTTATTGTTTCCTTCACTTTGCCGTGTGTTCTATTGGCAAAACGAAACATTATATTTCCAGAATTTAAAAACGAACTGATTCTGAAAATGATTCTCAAAAGTTTTTACTTAAACCAGATGTACGTAAAAAAAAGAAAAAAAAGAAGCAAAGTCACACAGCGGGATCTTTGAAACATCGATTCTCCCTAATGTTAGAGCCTTAATATGAGGTTATCCGAAGTGAGGATTTGGAACAACAGGTCATTGAAATGCCTATTGTTATATTTTAAGATGTCAATACGCTATATATGATTACATTTTAAGATGTCAAAGATGTACTGTTTCTAATGAAGATTTATATATATAATCTGAACCAAGAGGGATCTTCATTATGCAGTAGCAAAGAACTCCATGCAGTACTGGACAAGCATTAGGAATGGTGAAGGTTCAAAATGTAGCAGTGGGCATGTCCCTTGGGCTGTGAGCTTAATGCACTGTGACCTGTGATGTGGGATGTTTACTTCATTTGTGCCTCTTCCTCATTCTTGCAAGAACCCTCGAAATGTAATTTGAAATGTAAAATTTTAAATCTAAAAATAAATTGTTCATAAAAATAAAAAGTGCACTCTTGAAATGACCCTTAACGACACCCATTGTGAGGTGTAAACTGTCTGATTGGTTAAAAGGTGGCGAGAAGATTAATAAAACACAGTGCACAGTAGGGGTGCACGATATGGACTAGAATTACGATGTGCGATAACATTGTTGGATATCCCGATATCGATGTGAACCACGATAAATTAAGATTAAAATACAGAGATGTAGTGTCTCTCTGAACAGCAGCACGTTAATTCGTTTTTTTTTACTGTGTAATGAATCCAGAATAATTCCAAATATTTAGCAGGTTTATTCAACAATAGATTCAATCTAGGTTTATACTTTCACGAGTGACCGTAGCGCGACTCCACACACCTCGCGTAAAAACCTCCGCGAACGACGGAAGCGTTTAATCTTGCCGTGTCACATTCTTTGCAGTGTTGTCCGAAACGATATGTAGGCCTAGTAGTATAGAAAAAACACCCCTCAAATACAGGGAAATGAACATTTACCTGACCAATTTTAATGTTGCTTTGTGTATCAGGTTTGAAAAGTGCTGGAATTTAGGCTAAAGTACTTGAAAATGCTTGAAATTGTAACTACTTCGTTTCACAACAAATATCTGTCTGACTGAACAGTTCTCCTGAAATTACATTAACACATACAAGCCTCTTGAAATTCCAGGATGAAACATGAAAGAACGTGAAGACGTTAAGATTGGGCGTTTTGAAAATAAACAACCATTAAATAATGTGATTAAAAAAGCGAATTATTTCGAATCATTTAGAGTATATGTATAAATATTTAACTCAATTAAGTTTAACGAGCTGGAAGTTATTGAAATGGACCTTGAAAGTGACGTACAACTGCTTTAATTCCACCTTGTATAGGTGTATGAACCCGGCAAACATGACTGTTCTCATTGCGCTGAGACGCGGCGCGCGCGAACTTACAAAATTCGAGAGGTGCACGACCTCGTGAACCGACAGCGCGCGAGACCATCGCGCACGGGCGAAGCCACCGTGATTATGTTATTTTCGCCTTGCGGACCCTCGCGCTGCGTCAAGTGTAAACCAGGCTTAAATCAAATCGCGTGTCTGACGAGCGTGTTCACCTTACTCTGCCTCTTGCCTACTTACGTCACGTGATCATAGTCTGCAGCGCGAATAGCTCCCTCTATTGCTGGACGAGGATAATGCAATTTGAGTTTGCTGTTATTCAAGGAGTTATCGTGGCTCTTTCGATGTGTTTATCGTGAAACTTCACATCGCGATAACGATAAAAATACGATTCATCGTGCAGCCCTAGTGCACAGTAATGTTGGAGTATCATTTTATTATCATCCATCTCTGTAGTCTACATCCAACCCTGCAGTCTTGCTATACGACCATGCGTAATTCCCGGTGTATTGCCCTGGAGCGATACTAAACCACAGAGAGCTAATCGAACTGCTTTTGGCCAGTCACAAAACATCTCAGATGTCATTGGGAGGCGCATCTTTCTGCCAAGTTTTCTTTTTAGGGTGCGGTCAAACCTGAATGTAAATATTAACTTTAATTTTTCTTGTTAACTAGAAATTGACTGATTTTTTTTTTTTCTAAGAAATAATGGGTTCAATTTCTGGTGACACAGAAAAGGCTCCATACTACCCTTCTGTAATTGACCACTAAGGTCACACATCATCCAGTAGGTGTCATGCCCATATAAAGAACTCCAAGTATAAAAAGCTTTTTTATACTGAATGGTGTTTTGAAAAATCACCTCCGTCATCCGGTACTAAACATTTAAAAAGCTGTCATATGTACTTTTTTCTTACAAATGTCACTGGAGCATTTGAATTGAAATCATAAAGTATTTGAAATGTGTATATTGTTACAAGCTTTATCAGCTGTGCATTAAAACTATTTCAGTAAGGTGAATAATGCTATGTCAGATTTTGAATGAGTAGTAAAGAGGCATGCGTGGTCTTGATTGGTCAACAGTAGATGTATGGTGCAATTTTGCTGCACTTACTGCAAAAGTTAACACATTTCCAGCTTAACCACATGGTTTAAACAAGAAGCTAGAGGAACTTGCCTTATTCACAGTGTAGATGACTATAAAACTGTATAATTTTTAAAAGAGGTTGTGTGATCAACACTTATATATTTTAAGTATATTTTAAGCGAGGGCAAGGCAGTTTGGTGCCTAAGGGCAAAGTGTTCACATGGCAAAGTGTATTTTGTCCAAAATTCACACACAAGCCATCCAGCTGTGATGCATTTTATCAAGTGTAGAAGTGGTGGAACAAAATTTGATAGGGGTGATTGGGTGGAAACGTGTTAATTCTTTACTTGGACATTTTTTATTTACTATTAAACTTATCAATATTGTTTATCCATTATGCCAGTTAAGTACACCCACTATGGGTATGTAATAAAGTTATTGCTGGTGAACATTGTCAGCAAACAAACTGGTAACTGTCATGTTACGGTCCCCGGCCCCTCCCTTTTGGGCGTGTGTTTATGTCGTCTACGTCTACTCGTCTGCGTCTGTGGATCTCCGTGGGTGCGGTTACGTCTTGTGATAATCCGTCTCACCTCTGGCTCGTCTCGTCATCACTTGGGGTTTATGTGGTTTGCCTATTTAATGTGCGTTCACGCAGTGTCCTGTGCTCGTCGTTGTTTGAGTCTGCATGTTATATACGTTTGTGTTTCTCCGTGCGCTATCTGCGCTTTCCTGTTTAAAATAAAGTATCGTCAGTGCAAGCCGGAGTGGACTCGTGCCTTGTCGTTCTAGCCGCACCGAACGTCACATCAACTAGCAAGTCTGACTTGAACATCACCTAACAACTGCTATATACTTGTACATTATATTGAAATTTTCAGTAGAAATGGGCAGATTTATTTTGGTATTCACATGGCTTACACTTTGTCCCTCTCTATTTTGTCTTCAAATGTCACGGTTACCCATCTAGTGTCATGGTTTAAATGGCAATATGCCCCATGTGATTCATTATTTACCACTATACTTATTGTATACTTATTCTACTTATCAGTACTTATCTTATCAGTATCACTGGTTAGGCATTCTGTAGGGCAGTAGTAGTGCGTGTATGGCTGTGCTTCTGGTGCTATAGGCTACACCAGGGCTATTCAACTGGCGGCCCACGGGCCAGATCCGACCCTTTAATGAACTTGTACTGGCCCATCTCCCCATAAATAATAACAACAAATTACGTCCCAATTCAATGGAACATAACCTATTTCAGATCACAGCCAAAAATAGGGAGAGAAAGTACAGGACAGGGCAAGTGGACCAGCAGATTCTTTCAAATGGCCCGGTGTAATTATTCAATAAAAAAAGTAATAAAAATTAATTATTCAGCGTGTACAAAGTTTCTTTCTATAGCAGGTCCGTTGTCAAGCACCCAGAATCCAAATATATAGTTGGAGAAATAAAAAACCTGAATAAACATAGCAGAGCTTTGACTCGACAGTATACATCGGAGGACATCAGCAACATTTACTCCTCCTACTCCCACGAGGTGGTATGGAACCACCTCCAGTTTCATCCTTTTACTAGAGCATGTACAGTTGTGATCAAATTTATTCAACCCCCAATGCTGCGAAGGGTTTTATGGAATTCAGTGCACATTTGTAATTGTGTTCATAATGAAATCTTACAAGGACTTGTTAAAGAACTAAATGCAACTAAGATAGCATCAATTTTTTTTGTCATAAAGTATTAAATGGCCTTTTTGTGATTTCTTCATTGACACAATTATTCAACCCCTTTACGACTACCACTCCTAAGAACAGAGGTTCATTCCAGTGTTTTCCATCAGGTATTGAAAACATCTGTGGATGTCAACGAGCAGCAATCAAGCATGATAAGCACCAATTAGGCAGATTTAAAAGGACTGTGATACTCAGCTCCTTCTAGACATCTACTGGTGTGTTTCCAAGCATGGTGAAGGCAAGAGAATGGTCCCAGAAGACAAGAGAAGAGGTTATTGCTCTTCACAAGAATGGCAATGGATATAAAAAGATTGCGAAGTTGTTAAATATTCCAAGAGACACTATCGGAAGTATCATTCGCAAGTTCAAGTTAAAGGGCACAGTGGAAACGTTACCTGGTCGTGGCAGAAAGAAGATCCTGACCGCGACTGCTGTGCGCTACCTGAAGCGTAATGTGGAGAAAAATCCCCGCGTGACTGCTAAGGAACTGAAAAAAGACCTGTCAGATGTGGGCACTGAAGTTTCAGCTCAGACAATAAGGCGCGCACTGCATAACGAAGACCTCCATGCCAGAACGCCCAGACGCACCCCCTTGCTGACTCCAAAGAACAAGAAAAGTCGACTGCAGTATGCCAAAAGTCATGTGGACAAGCCACAAAGGTTTTGGGACAGTGTACTGTGGTCAGATGAAACTAAATTAGAACTGTTTGGGACAATGGACCAGCGCTATGTTTGGAGAAGGAAGAACCAGGCTTATGAACAAAAGAACACCTTGCCTACTGTGAAGCATGGCGGGGGGTCAATTATGCTTTGGGGCTGTTTTGCTTCTAATGGTACAGGAAAGCTTCAACGTGTGCAGGGTACCATGAATTCCCTTCAGTACCAGGAGATCTTGGAGGAAACTGTGATGGAGTCAGTCACAAACCTGCGGCTTGGGAGACGTTGGACCTTCCAACAGGACAATGATCCGAAGCACACATCCAAGTCCACTAGAGCATGGTTGAACATGAAAGGCTGGAACATTCTAGAGTGGCCATCGCAATCACCAGACTTAAATCCAATTGAGAACCTCTGGTGGGACCTAAAGAAGACAGTTGCAGTGCGCAAGCCTAAGAATGTGACTGAACTGGAGGCTTTTGCCCATGAAGAATGGGCTAAGATACCCATAGGTCGCTGCAAGACACTTGTGTCAAGCTATGCTTCACGCTTGAAAGCTGTCATAACTGGAAAAGGATGTTGTACTAAGTACTAAAAAATAATGTCACTAGGGGGTTGAATAAAACTGATAATGATGTGAGCACAGTAAAGACATTTGTGGTTATTCCATCATAAATATTATGTTATGTTTGTCTAATTTATAAGTGCCTCTTTGATATAATTGTAAATAAGATGACTGAAATGATCAAAATCAATGTCAAACTGGCCAAAACACTTTATTTCAGTGGGGGTTGAATAAATTTGATCACAACTGTATACATGTATACAAAAAACCCCAGAGAAACAAGTCAAACAACCAAACTAGCTAAACATAAGATAACTTCTAAACTAAGAAACAAATACCGTAACTAACTACTCTAAACCTAGTCTTTAAACAAAATGTACAAAAGATGGTGTCTGCCCATCACCTAAGGTGTCTGGACAAGTAAAAACCTATTTGGTGCATATGGTGCTGTTGGCCTGAGTATATAATCCTGCGGTTAAGCTCACCATACTCTGTGGGCTTTTCATCCAAACATGACAGAACTCGGTTATTTTGAGTCGAACATGTTCAACATCCGATGATGTTGGAATCAGACAGGAACCCTGCAGAGGGTGTCGGGATTCGCTCTTTAGATCAGTGAGTCAGTCTGAGTCAACACAGTGTACTCAGTGTCTCTAGAAGTGAGACACCAGTGTCCACATGCACACACTGCACACAGCACAAACAGTGAAGGAGACAACAGGCCACATTACAGAGACAAAATATGAACAAATTCAAAAAATACTTGTGCTTGATATGATGTGTGAAAAAATGTGCTTCAGTTTATCATGTCAGAATTAGAAATACTATACATTTTGCAAACTATGGTGAAAAGTTGATTCAGATTGTTTTCAACCAATTTTCTGAAAACATACCTGTTCAAAATGAATAATCTGTTCACAAATTGGACATTACTTATTTGAATCAGAATATGAACTTAATGTTAATATTGAAGGGATGAAAATCATATTGGCCTTATTTCAGGTGCAGATTTCACTATAATGCAGTGATGGATCTGGGTAAGGGTCCACGAGGGGGCCACAATATTCATAGAGGGGCCAATCCACCACCCCTGGTATTGGTATAGGCTACATTTACATACATACATGCCAAGGATGTTATGACTGCCCCATGTCCCAAACATAGGAACAGACCATCATTGAACTCCCAGAGAGTTTACTTCTTCATACTTGATCCAGCAATAATACAATTATTAATGTTCTATTTACGTTGATGTGTCTCAGCCAATGTAATATAAATTACGGCAAGATAAGGGCTAACTTGTTCATATATCTTTTTTTCAAAAACAGTTCTTAAAGAGAGCCTTGTGCGTTGAGCCTTGTGCTGATCTGAAAGACTCAAAGTTTGTAATGGCTGATGGTCAGTTGACAACCTGGAAATGCATCGGCATGAAAATATGAAAATCTGCATAGTTTGATGATTTGAGCATAAATGGATACATTCTTGATCCTTGTCTGTTTTACAAGGTGTTTTGCATCATTTTAAACACTTTGTCTATCAAAAATGATTATGATCGAGTCCCTGACATGATTACTCGCTCATATTATTCAGAAGGTTCAGAGTGCTTTAAGGTCTAGCTGTTTCCCATTGTGATCTTAGGCTTGTGTGCATCTGTGTGGCCATGGAAACCCACTTCATGAAGCTTCTGACAGTTCTAGTGCAGATGTTGCCTCCATGGTGCCATGTTTAAAGTCACTGAGCTCTTCAGTGTTTCCAGTGTTTGTCTAGAGATGCATGGCTATGTCTTTATACCCCTTTGACCAATGTACTGTTTTTATGCTTCTGATACCAATGGGTGAATGTCACTTGACAATCACTTGAAGTCCGTAATAAGGAGTTGTGTTCACATATGTTTAGTCATAAGATGTACCATTTAGTCATAAGATGTACCATTTTCAAACAAGAACAGTATATTTTCTCACTGAGTACAAGTTCTGCATAATATACCAGGTTTTTCAGTATGAATTGGTGCTTTAAGAAAAAACAATATTTTTAATCTGTTATTGTCACGTTGAGGACCCCGGCCCCTCCCCTTTGGGCGTGTGTATACGTGGTCCACGTGCTTTGTCTGCGTCTGTGGAACTCTGGGGTGAGGGCTATGTCGCGTGATAATGTGTATCACCTGTGAATCGTCTCGAAATCTCATGGGGCTAATGTGGTCTGTCTATTTAATGTGCGCTCGCGCAGTGTCCTGTGCTCGTCGTTGTCTAAGGTTTACACGTTGCTGTGTGAATGTTCTACGTGCGCTATTGCCCAATGTCTGTGTTTTCCGTGTGCATTAAAGCGCTGTAATAAAAGTGACGTCTGAAAGACAAGGATTTCGTGTCTCGACCTTCGTCCAGCCCCGAGCGTCACAGAACGACGAGCCGTATTGAGACACCATGCCCGGCTACACTACCCGGCCAAAGAAAGGCCAGCGCACCAGTAAACGACATCACCGTGCCTCTTCCTCCCCTTCGCGCCATGATGCGACGCCGTCGTTCGAGGAGATGGAGACGGACCCGGCGTGTGCCTTCCAGCTGGCTGCAGCTCGGGACAGCGAGCGCGACAACCCCGAGCTGGCGGAGATGCTCCGCGAGGGGGCGGTGAGGACATGGAAGATGAGACGACACCCCCCTCCTTCCCGCGCCCTCTCGCCTCTGAGGGTAGGCTCGTGGGTGGTCGGCGCCACCGCCTCAACCCCAGAGAGCGAGTTTGGGGAGGAGGACTCGGATGAGGACGACTACCCTCCGTCCGTTTGCTCCGCCCCCACGGTGGACTATGGTGGAGGAGAGGATGGTGAGGACGATTACCCTCCGTCCGTTTGCTCCGCCTCCACGGTGGACTACGGTGGGGGAGCGGAGGATGAGGACAACTACCCTCCGTCGGAGAGCTCCGCACCTGCCGTAGGCTACGGTGGGGAGGAGGAGGAGTATGAGGAAGAAGACCATCCTCCGTCCGTGCACTCGGGTATCTCAGAGTGCATGGACAGCGAGCTCGACTCGGAGGAGGAGGGCAGTCCGCCCCCCTCTGAGTGTTCTGCCAGGACTGTAAAGGGGAGGTGGACTCCGGAGGTGGGTCCGTCCCCCGGTCGCTCCGGAGGAAGCGATATGGACTGCTCCCGGGGTGGCAGCCCGGAGCAGCCTATGAGCTGGAGCCAGGGCAGTGAGGCTATGGAGACCGAGGAGAATGACCACACTGCCGGCTCCAGGGGGCGGTCGCGAGGAGAAGGGGGAATGCCCTACGGCCCACCAAGGGGAGAGACCAGCCGCGCTGCACCGGGCGCGTCCGACAGCCGCGCTGCACCAGGCGCGTCCGCCAGCCGCGCTGCGCCCGGTGGAGGGTTCGCAGCGAGGGCAGGAGGAGGACCGCCCACCGCAATGGCTGCAGCACCCACGGCTCCCGTGTTCTCCCCACTGGTCGCTCTCCTCCTGGCGCATAGCCTGGCGCCTGTTTCATGTTTGTCTGTTCCGGTGTTTGTAAGTCTCCCCATTTGTGTGCCTAACCCGTTCTTCCCTCTCGTGCCACTGTGTGTAAGCGTGCCTGTGTGTGTGTTTGTGACCGTGCCGTTCAATGTGTCTAACGTTTTTTCCCCGGTCTTCCCAGGGAGGGTGTGCTAGGCGATTCGTGACGGACGCTTCACCAAGGGCAGTCACCTCCCAGATGCAGGACTGAGCGCGTCGGATCCGCCCATCGTCGTGGGTTCGGGGCACTCGGTCCTGTTGGCACCCCGGTACGGGTAGTGCCCTTGGAGGGGCGTCTGTCACGTTGAGGACCCCGGCCCCTCCCTTTTGGCCGTGTGTATACGTGGTCCACGTGCTTTGTCTGCGTCTGTGGAACTCTGGGGTGAAGGATATGTCGCGTGATAATGTGTATCACCTGTGAATCGTCTCGTAATCACATGGGGCTAATGTGGTTTGTCTATTTAATGTGCGCTCGCGCAGTGTCCTGTGCTCGTCGTTGTCTAAGGTTTACACGTTGCTGTGTGAATGTTCTACGTGCGCTATTGCGCAATATCTGTGTTTTCCGTGCGCATTAAAGCGCTGTAATAAAAGTGACGTCTGAAAGACAAGGATTTCGTGTCTCGTCCTTCGTCCAGCCCCGAGCGTCAGTTATATAGATGCCATTTTACAACACATATCACCAATAAGTTATTGCATATTGGATATTTATAGCCTGGATAAAAAACAAAAACAGAATTTTAAGACATTTAGAAACTAGCTAAAAGTACAACATGTATACATTTTGTGTTAATCCAAAAAAAAGTAATTGGCCAATCAGAAACATTTGCATTGTGAATAATGAAAACAATCTAGATGAGAGTGTAAAGTTAACATATATAAATATATATGTTCATCCCCCTCACCTGTTCTATGACCCCCCCCTCACCTGTTCTATGACCCCCAACACTGATGTGTGATATAGTTGTTCACCCCCCTCACCTGTTCTATGACCCCCAACACTGATGTGTGATATAGTTGTTCATCCCCCTCACCTGTTCTATGCTGTTGATCTGTCTTCCAGTTGAACACAGTACAAATCGGCTATGAGGCCCAGAAAACCCAACTGGTCTACGGAGCAGAAGCTCTTGCTCGTGCAGCTTGTGAAGACCAGAAGAGAGGATGTGTTGACTGGCCGGCACTCGTGCCGAGAGCTGGCCACCACCCGGAGGTGGGCGTGGGACGAGATCGCTGAGGAGATCTCCACCGCCTACCCTGATGTGCCCCGTACAGGCAAAGAGTGTGAGAGACACTGGTTCGTAGAGCTAGCCAAAGCCAAAGAGGCAATGGTGACCCACAGATCCTACTCAGGTAAAGAACTAGCAGGTGAGTGGGTGTTTGTGTTAGGTATCTGAATAGTCTGTCTTGAGTTTTCCTTTTTCAACAATATAGTTTCA
Source organism: Brachyhypopomus gauderio (assembly GCF_052324685.1). Taxonomy (NCBI): domain Eukaryota; kingdom Metazoa; phylum Chordata; class Actinopteri; order Gymnotiformes; family Hypopomidae; genus Brachyhypopomus; species Brachyhypopomus gauderio. Next base: position 2,024,599 of record NC_135218.1, read on the forward strand.
GAATAAAATTGCATGACTACTCATCTCTGACGAGCTGAGCAAATCTTAGAATATTTTAACCCAATTTTCTTGTCTTGATTTTTCTTGTTCCAGAGCAAGTCAACCCAGTAACCAAGCTTGTGATGGAAATTATCAAACTACAGAGAAAAGAAACTGATCTTAAGGAAAGGTAAATCCCGTTAGATGCACTTAAGTTTTTGCTACCTTATTTAAGGGCCCTTAAAAGATTGTGGCGATCTATGGCTGATCTACAATTCTTTATCAAAAATCCTTTATCAAAAACCTCCCAAAACTCCAAAACTGTAATTATCACTTAATTGCCAGACTGAGACCAATAGGCAGCATAAAAGATATAAACCAGGGGTGCCCACAAGTTTTCAGCTTGCGACCTACTATAAGATGACCAAGTCAGAAAGATCTACCTCACCTCGAGTGTGGCGAACGTAAATTGTTGCCCGGGGGGGCGAACGTAAATTGTTACCGGGGTGGTGTATATATACAACTGTCAGTGCAGATGGACGATAGCCTGTCATTCATCCACTACTTTTTAATGTCATGCGATCTACCCACATTCCTTTGCGATGGACTGACACGCGATCGACGTAATAGGCACCCCTGATATAAACTATTACAGTGATTTTACCCTACTAATAAACAGCATAAACTGTAAAGAGGGCTCTTCTATGCTAATCCTCTCCAGATTTGAAGAAGATAGTACAACATTTCAAGAAGAAGAAGAGGAAGAGCAAGTGGAAGTGAAATATCTTCTGGCCCCGGTTGTTCCTGCCACAAACAATGAGTTACCCGTCAACCACATGAGTAATAATAGCCAAGACACTGCCCCGATGAGTCCCCCATGCTCTCCATCGCCGTCGGCAGAAAAGAGAGAGCTGGAACTTTCTGTTCTACGTCGTCAAGAACGGGTGTTGCAGCTGCAGGAGGAGTACTATTCCCTCAAAATCAAACACCTCAAAGCACGGATGTTGATGGATCTTTGACAGGACAGTGAAGCCTTGTGCAGGACAGTTGTGAAAGGCCTCTTTCTGCCTTAATAAACACTAGGAATTCCATAAAACAAAATGTACTTGTCCTGACTGGTTTTAATGTGTTTTTAAAATGTACTTGTCCTGACTGGTTTTAATGTGTTTTTAAGATGTTGAGGACTGTAATTACGTATCACTGCTTTTGACCGGCAACTCATGGATTCAAAACACTGGAGAAACAGAATGAATGAATGAATGCATGTTGTACACAGCTACTTTTGGTCTTCTAGGGCAGGGGTGTCAAACTCATTTTGGTCTGGGGGCCGCATACAACCTAATCAGATCTCAAGGGGGCCAGACCAGTAAACTCATTCCAAAATTACATGGAACTAACAAGAAGCCCACTTTTTTTTCTTTGTATTAGTGCAAAGAAGTAAATTATAACATTTTTTATATTAAATGAATTGTCCTTTTACTAAATATATTATGAACAAGTTTTTACTTTAAGATAAGTTTGCAATTTCATGCAAAAGTATGCAACACTTTTACTCAGTTAAACATTTATTTAAGTACATTATGCATAAAAACTGATATTTTTATATATGACATTTTCCACATCTGGGAAGCAATTCTGAACACCTGAACTTTTCATTTTTCTTGACACTCTGTCCACTTTTCTCTTTTTTGACAAAGACATTTCACGTAAGAGGGTGCCAGGATCAACAGAAAAAGCGGGTAAAGAGATAGAACTGACTAAAACACGCCCCTAGTGGACAATATAGGAACTGCATATATTGAATAAAATGGGAGTTTATTCTTCTTTAATAATGCAGGTTTATTCCACGGGCTAGACTGAACCCCCTGGGCCGTATTTGACACCCCTGTTCTAGGAAACTTGGCATAGTACTGATAATTTGATACGACACCTTTCTACCAGTAGATGGCAAGATGGCCATTCATAGTCTTACTTGTAATACTGTACATATAAGTAGGAAGTCAAGGCAGGGATTGTTGAGGTCTTCTGATCTGTGGCCAGTTGTTTTCCTTCTTAAGACTAAAGCTAGGTGGGGTTTAAATGTTGAAACTAGTCTTAGATTTACATTTATGAACTATGTCTGAGGGGAACAGAGAAAGGGTTTAGATGTTCAGAGATTGAGTACTGTGCTAAAAAGGCATTCAGATGATAACTACAGTAAACATCTTTTTATTCTATTGTATTAGAAGTAATCCCAGAGAGACCATAGAGATGTTTCAACTGTTTCTGGGCTTCAGTCAGTGTTTTACTTATGAATTTGATGAACATGAGCCACATAGAAAATATCCATAGTATTAACAGTGGTTTTTGCATGTCTGCATATTTAAATGTTTTTAAAATAACCTGAATTACTTTGCTAAGTATTTGCCATTGCCAACTTTAGAACACTGTGCAGCCCTATGTTGATGGGCCTCTGTATTAAAGACTGAAAATATCCCTAAATACAACAAGTTGGAAATTTACTTCACCTTTGTGTCCTTGAACCTTTGTGTTGTGTGATGAGTGAAATGACATCATGGCCACCACCAAAAAGGAAGAAGAAGGTCCTACTGTCAGAGAATGTTATAGTGGGGGGCAAGTGGCACACAGGAAATGTCAGTTTTAATGTGACTGATTTTCTGTAAAGCTCTCTGGAGGCCTTTCTGACTGAGATTACACCTAACTCTCCCCACCTTAGGTGGGCTGCTCTTGGATTCACACGATGGTTTCTGTCTGTTTTTAGCTTGAGCTCTGGCATTAACACACAGCCTGAAGATTTCTTGATTTAGTAGGTCTGGTGGACCTACATATACTAGTTCCACTTGATCTGATTAATCTGATTTTATAGTGTTTAAATAGTGTTCTAAGTTAACAAATTTGAGAGAGTGGTGTTGTGTACTCTACAATAGAAATGCATAGCTGAGTTGAATTGAAATGACATTACTTCAGCTTGATGGTTAACTTGTACTAACAAACAACTCTTTTTTTAAAACAAACAAGTTTTTTTTTGGGGGGGGGGGTGTTGATGGTTATTCAGTTTTTTAAATCTATGTTAAAAAAGAATCTGTTAATTGACATTCTGACATTTTGCCACTGTTCTAAAGCAACCAACTGATGGATAGCTGTTGAATGGAATTTTGTTTTATTAATTTGAGTTGTACTGCAGCGTGAAGCTGTGTGTGAGATATGTGGAAGACCACAAGTGAGTGCTGCTCAAATGGGGCTCTAGCATCATCATGCAGGGTAAAACTCAAAGTTAACTTAATTAACTCCTCAAGCAAATTCCAGGGACTGGCTCCAGCCAAATCAATTAGCCATTGGAAGACCCATGAAATGCTTTCTTTTAGGAGTAAGCAGAGAAATTGACACAGCTGACAGAGGTTATCTTCCCACAACACACAAACAAACACACTTCACAAGACCGACTCTTGTCAGACAAATTGGATCCAAACAACTAGTCCTTTCATTTAAAGTTTCCTTTTTACAAGCCAGTCAATCTGATTATGTCATACCTATGAGTGCACTAGAATGCGTAAATAATGCCATGTTGCAGGCTCGATGTTGGTTTGCATTCATCTATGATTTATGCATTTACGGTGGCGGTTGTTTTTGATATCCTCCTCTTTGCCTCTGTCTGTCTCATTGTATGGATCTATCAGCCTTTACCATTTGTTATCTTTCTCTAGGGCATCATATGACCTCTCAGTCACAGCAGAAATGACAGGTCTTAGTTTGAACACTGTTCTAGACGTTGACCCCACCTCTGTAACAGATGTATGCTGTTATGGCCACCGCATCAAGTGTGGAATCTTCTGTCTTTTTTTTTCTGACAGAGACGAAGGGCTAGTGGTGGTGACATGGAAGAGCACCAATAAAACTCCGCTGCATGCTGGCCTCTGTGCTCACTGTCATGGGCAGAGTTTGAAAAAGAGCCTTACTGAAAATAGCTGTAAACAACTTTGAAAAATGCACAAGGCCTTCTTTTGGGGGGGGGGGGGGGGTGTCACTTATGACTGTAGACTTAGACTGTGGCACTGATCGACATTTTTGGTGTGCCATTCCTTTATAATGAGGCTATTTGTGTGGTGTGTCTGAAGGTACAGGCATATATAGAATAAGCATAATGCCTGGTGCTCACCGGTAACATTTCTTACATAGTTGCTCTCATATTTAGAAATAACAAGAAAAAGATATATGAATTCCAATCTAAGCCATATCACAAACAACTGCACCTCAGAGAACATTTTAAGTTCTTGCTGAAGAAATATAGCACTGAGCATTTTCAGTTTCCCCATCTTATCAGTTTCTAGTTAATTTTAGTCCTACTCTTTTTTTCAAAAGAGTAAATTTTTTTGACCATCAAATTGAGCAAAATAGATAAAAATCTTTCCCGTCTGAAAAAAGAAGGGTCTCAGGGACTTTTCATATCACTTCTCAACAGTATGATATGTGGAGGTTTCTGTCGAATTTGCTGGGGTTTTCTCAAAAGCAAAGGAAAGAAAATTTTGAAAAGTGACAACTAAGACAAATGAGTAATATCCAAAAAGGATCTCCTTAAGGGTTTGGGTACTAGAGTTCTAATAATGGATGAGCTTCCAATTAAGGCTCTGCTGTTGTTTCATTTAGGATATTCCTGCTGTTTGTCGAGACTTTTTGATCGAGACGATTTGATTACTGATTACTTATTAGACAAGCTATACACATAATTTTGGGACTTACAATTGTAGTAATTCTGTTACTCTCTACTTGAGTAATGTCAGATGTAATGTGTCATCTCTTGAGGATTTTCAGTTTCAAAGCAAGGAAGAAGGGATCAAAGTTTACAGGAACTGAAGTACCTTATTTACGTGACACTCTGTCTCTCTCTTTTGTCTGTCTCTTTTCTGTCTGTTTCTCTGTCTGTCTGTCTGTTTCTTTCGCTCTCTCTTTTATTAGGCTCCACTTGTGAACGAATGCCTCAACTACTTGGAAGAGTTCCATGTGTGAAGGCCAGCAGGTAATGGATAAACATCTCCCTGCAGCTTCATATCATCTTTCATTTTATCCGCCACACATCACCTCGCCAGCTCCAGCCAGCGGAGATCAAGAGTGTACCATTTTGGGCTGTAGTTAAATGTGGACCTAGGGGGGCTTTAGCACATGTTACCATACTGTGGAGAAGTAGAGAGAGATGAAATGCCCCCAAGGCCATTCTTTAAATTTGTCTGAGAGCACAGAAATTCTTTTAGCCCTTTAATTTGTTATAAAAAATTACTGAGCCTTTTGAAAAGAGAGTAGCATAAAAAATAATTAGAAATTCAAAATGACTGAAAATTGAAAATGTCTATTCAGTTATACCCTGCTTTAGTAAGAAGTGAAAATGTTTTCTAAGCACTTTATGATAAGTATAGGAGTGTTGAACCTTCTTTTGCAACGTCACCAAAAATAAAGTAAATTTACTCAACAATATAAATGTTTATTGGAAACTGAGTATTAAGTACAAGTTCTTGATTCAAATGAAGTCCTGAGTGGAACAACAAGCCTATCTACGTCTGTCCGATAGAAGTTGCTAATAATACCATAATGATTAGATCATATGTTGATTAGATGGTAAATATGTGAGTTGATTAAACTTATTACAGCGCATGAGGAGTTTTGTGAGTAACCCGGGTTCTGTGATTTACCAACACGGGCAAGGTAAAGGAATGGCATCTAAAATAAAGAGACTGCAGCAACAATAGGGCTACAACCACATAACCAACACCAGTCACCATAACACCTCATGTGAATGTTTGATTAAAGGGTATTTCAAAATGTTTGGACGTTAGAAACATATCTGTGAAAGCATTTCTGTTATAAATATATAAGTAAAGTCATCACTTTTAACATGCAGTAAAGCTCTTTACTGCGAAAAAGCTTTTATTATATCTACATCTTTTGGTAGTGAAAGTAGACCATGTTGATGCTCATTGCTGAATTAGCAGTGGGTAGAAGATCATGCTGTTTTGGTCACGATATAAGAAAAAGACATAAGGACCCAGATAGGATCCTGTGTGAACTCTGATTATGACAGTTAAAACTAATCACTGCCCCAGCAGGTTCTGTGAACATATTGTTTCAATCAAGGCCAAAACTAGAATTAGAGGATATTAGAAGGATGTGGTCTAATTGTCAACAGGGTGCATATACTGAGCTGCATTCTTACTGTGATCACACTGGTAAAAATCTTTTATTTATCTTACCAAAAATGATCTACATGATGTTCAGCATTAAATAGCAGAGTATATGTGTTTTAAAATGTGAATTAAGTTGCCTTTTCTGTTACTTGGCTGGTATAGAAATCCTAAAGTTAACCATCATGCGGAAAACTGTCATAGAGCCAGTAATCCCATAGATACAGCTGTCAGGCACCACTAAACCTTTTGCTTCCGCTCTCAGAGTTTAATTCAGCTTCAAGGAACCACATGGCATGCGAGGGTGTCGTCGGGCAGCGGCACCAGGCCAGCCCACCTGCAGTAATGCCACGGCACAGCTCACGGCTCCAGTTCCCTCGTTTATTCCAGGAGTGCCGACAAAGCTTGAACAGCCAGGACACATGAACAACTGGCAACAGAGAGCAAGTTTGAGTGATAGACACTAAATGATCGAAAGAGATGATTTAAGAATCACAAAGGGAAATAATTTGAGTTGAGCTGAGAGAGAGAGAGAGAGAGAGAGAGAGAGAGAGAGAGAGAGAGAGAGAGAGAGAGAGAGAGAGAGAGAGAGAGAGAGAGAGAGAGAGAGAGAGAGAGAGAGAGAGAGAGAGAGAGAGAGAGAGAGAGAGAGCGAGCGAGAGAGCGAGCAGTGATAAGCTGTCTGGCATTAGCATATAGCACTGATGAGCCTGAAATGGTGGGTTTGTTCCTTTTTCTCTGACCCCCTCATGGCGTCTGGTGGTCACATCTCCCCTGCTGTGACTCCAGCTCATATGCTGTGATCCATGGATCTGGGTTAATGTGCTGTTTGCTGCTTTACTGCCTATGACTTTAGCTTTGCCCAGCAAGGCCCTTTAGCTTGGTTTGTCTCCATAACTCCAGGCAGGCAGCAGGGGAGATGAGCAGGGATCAAGCCCACAGCGAAGTTCTTCCCTTGGGCTTTGGCTCAACTGGCTCTATTGGTGAGACAGGTTCAGATGAAACCCATGTCTGAGGCTGACGTCACCTCTGCAACTTTGTAGGTGAACCACATTAACTTCATACCTGCACAATCAGGTGCATTGGTGTTTTTGTCTTGCTAATACTGCATACTTTTGGCAGAAGAGAGTTTGTTTGCAGCCTTCATTCTGTCATGATGAATCGCGAGGTGTGAATGTGGCCGATTTGTCATTGTCAGGACTGGTTGTTGCAGTGACTTAGCTTGTCTGTGTGAGCAAGCTGTGAAAGTCATGTAAGCTGAAAAAGCACAAGTTCAAATGGGATAATCGACTAATCCATTATCTGTTTAGCCATGGAGGTGGCTACCCATGTGTGTGTGATAGCCCCTTAATTAATGATGAAGGGACCTTTCACAGCGAGTGAAGATAAAGGGATTTAAGGGGGAGGAGGTTTTTCTTGATTCAAAATGCCTGTGCAGTTTCACTGGCCTCTCCCCACCTGACCTTGTGACACAGTGAAACTGACTTACTGCTGCCATTTTGTGTCTTCTGAGGCTCTGATTAAAGACAGCTGACAGGATCACTGAGAAGAAATCTTTTAAACCTGAGGCAAGATTGCTTTTGCTGCCAGACATTTTCACAGAACCAACTGTTCCATCTCACCTTTCAGAACTTTCACGTGAAGTAAATCTTAGAAAACGTGAGCCAGGCTGTTCTGCTTGTTGTCAGACTAACTATTTCTGAAGCTGTGCATTTCTTGAGTATGTATTTTATATTTTGCCTTATACCTGTCCACTAAGAGATTTTGTGCCCATTCGACATTTCTTCTCGGTGACAACTGATGTGTCACTCGTGGGTGTGTGTTTCACAGAAGTCATTCGGAGAGGAATGAGTAAAGCTTTTTCTGTGGGAAGATAGGATTAGCCTTTCAGTACTTCCGCTGCTTTCTCGCTATCTCCTACTGTAACTGTGGCAGAGAGAACTCCATGCATACCAAACTACACTGCAGAAACACAGTCATACACTGACACATTTCGGAAGGCAGTTGGTCGTGGTTGAGCTGTGTGACTTCCTGCTATGCCACACAGCTTCCTGGTATGCAGAAACACTGGACTAAGATGGCCATAATCTAGTGAGCTCTTCAGAATGGTAATTTAAACAGCCACATCAGTTCTGAATTTAATTCTGAATTCCCCACTTTACCACATTCATTTATTCTTTGGATCTAACTTAGTTTTTTTAAGTCTCTTTATGCTCATTATTTGCTCACTTTAAAGCTAAATGACTTTCATATGTAGGAATTATAGTGCTTATCTGATTATCTGACTAGGCAGTAATGTTCTAACAATTCAACAAAGCCATTTATTTCAGTTAGGGGTGCATGAGTATTGTTAGTATACATGACAATAGCCAATGATGATTGGAGTAAAATACTAATACTAAAGTAAACCAAACAAATATATATAAATTTAACATTTGTAGTATTAAAAAAAAAGAAAAGTTAATGATCAATTACTTAATTATTAATTGTATTTTATTGGTGGATGTAACTGTAACTTTGCAACTTTGAAACAGATCGGACTGTAAGGGCTGACTCCAGTGCAGTTCCTCCCACGGGTCGGTTCCAGGCGGAGTCCTCACAATCAGCGGTGATCTGCTGCAGCTGTTATCCTCCCTACTTTAGGGAGAGAGCTGTAGCCGGTGACTGCTGAATCATTTGGTCCACGTGCTGTGCGAGCACAGTCAGTTTTCTCTTCCCATTGATCTCGTGCTACGTTGCTGGTATTTAGTCACCATTTTCTCTTTTGACCTCATAACTTATTCAAGTACTTACCTTCTGCTCCGCTTCCTGGCCTCCCTCAAATTTTCCTCCCGCTGTTATTATCCTGTCCAGTCCTGCTTTTGTTTGCGAAGGGTTTTTGTTCTTTGCGGCATTTGCCAGCCAGCCAGTTTCTCTACATTGTGCAAAAAGAGTTTCTTTAGTTGTGGTATGTGTCATATGGTGTGTGTGTGTGTGTGTGTGTGTGTGTAGATGAGGTCTCACAGCTGGGATATGATGTTTTAATAACAGCCCAAAGATGATTTCACTAGAACAGATCAATGTTGAGTGGCCAGAGAGACCAAAAGCGATCACACAGCATTCTTCATACACTTTACTGCAGATGAGGCTCTCAGTAGAATCTCATCACACCTTTTTCCCTAAACTGATGTGGAGGGGGAGAAAATCAGATAAAAGAGCTATTTATTTTTCATCTCCTTCTCTTCTACTGTACAAGTGAATCCATCTCTTTCTTTAGGTCTTAGAAGGCATGAAATAGCAATGATGGCTTTACTTGCATTTTTTTAAAAGTCTGAACAACAGAGTATTATATCTGTGTATTTGCATGAGTTATACTACTCTGCTGTATTGTGCCATATATTTATGGATTAAGTGCTTTAAAAAGGGCATACAAGGGCGTTTATTTCTGAATGTCGTGCAACTACAGGTGGAAGATATAGCATGACTCTGACACAACTTGACTCCCATATGGAACTTTCAAGGAAACAAATGTGATTTCTCCCCATTCAGCCCCATGAGAATAAATAATTTTTTTGTGATTTGAAGTTGGGCCACAATTATAATTTGATATAACAGTTCACATAGGCAGGTGTTGGATGTGACATTTTCTTCAGCATGCTTCATGTGGAAGTCAACCAATTTGCCATCGCCATGTATTCTGTTTTTTACATCCATTTTTTCTGTGTATCAGGACAAAATATGGGTGGCCTCAATTGAAGGTGTTGCATATGGGTTTGGGTCTTTACACCATGTTACACCAGATAAAATCCTGGGCCATCCACCCATCCATTTTCATCTGCTTATCTGGTTTTGGGTCGTGGGAGCAGTAGCCTAAGCAAAGGGGCCCAGGTTTCCCTCTCCCCAGCCACCTCTTCTAGCTCTTCTGGGGGGATACCGTGGCATTCCCAGGACAGCCAAGAGATATAATCCCTCCAGCATGTCCTGGGTCTTCCCTGGGGTCTCCTTCCAGTTGGACATGCCTGGAGTGCCTCCTCTCTTCTCCACAATGGTCCAGAACAGTGTCCACAACACTGTAGCCGCAGCACCAATCTGCCAGTCAATCTTTTGTTTCGTCCTTCCCTCACCTTAGATACGGAATCCTGAGGCCACCAAACCAGATCCCTCTGGCACTTGGCTATGCCGAGAAATTCTGTCCATAAAAGTTATGAACAGAATTGGTGACAAAGGGCAGCCCTGGTGGAGTCCAACTCCCACTGGGAACCAGTCTGACTTACTGCCGGCCATGTGAACCAAGCTCCTGCTCTGTTTGTACAGGGACTGGATAGTCTGTAGCAGCGGACCACGTACCCTATACTCCTGGAGCACCCCCCCAGAGGAACCCCTGAGGGACACGGCCGAATGCCAATCCTCTTGTCTACCGGGGACAGAGGCGGACGAAGTACTCAATTTCATTACTTGAGTCAAAGTACAGATACCACTGGTCAAATGCTACTCCGATACAAGTGAAAGTTGCATGTTCAAAATCTTACTTAAGTGAAAGTACTGAAGTACTTGCTTTTAAAAATACTTAAGTATTAAAGTACACCTTCCGTCACATTTGTAAAAAAGTTATAGTTTAAAAGTATTATACATCCTACCAAATCCTCTTTGGGCATAATATTCATACAGTCTTTGATAATAATCCATAAGGCATATTCCAATGATGTACATCATTCAGGTAGTGGTAGCAGAAAAGTTTAACCTACACTTTAGTTTAAGGAACAAAAACATTTTCTAAAACCACAATTCACTGATTAGCCTAGCCTAACCTGTTTAAGCAAATTATGTTACCATATTAAAAGTCAATAATAAAATGACGGTTTTCTCTCTTTGCTAGTTAGGTATTCAGTCATCCAATACAACATTATGCTACAGTCAATATAAACAAAGACAAAGTAAAATTAGCAGTGTGGCATCTTGGTAGTCTAACCTTGCTACAACCTTTTGCAGTATGGCTAAAGCCCACCAACTCCATGCCACCCAACATGCTAACAAACTCTTTTCAAACTAGAAATCACAGCCACATTAGAATTATTGACATTAATTCTACACTGACATTAGAATGGAAACATTATTTGACAAGATTCGATTAACCCACACGGTTTCCCTTATTGATGTTTCCGTAGTTTGAATTACTTGCCAATATAATGTTAACATTATTTATAGTGATCCTAGCAGACCTAGCAGTGGAGTGAGCAGGCAAAGTCATTTCACTAGCCTTACTGCAAAGCTCCTCTGACTACATAGTCACTTAACAAAACATTTAGGCTGCATACCGTAATATACTTCCTCAGGTGGGACGGTGAATTTTGGTATGCAGTGATATAGTTTGTTTTTGGCAAACAAAGCATGATTCATCCGTTCAGAAAACTGGAACATTTTGTCGAGATACGGCCATGGGTGCAAAAGAGCATGCCAGGGTTGCCAGCTCTCACGCATTGAGCGTGAGACACACGCATTTGACCGTTTTCACACGCTCTCACGCCACAGTTCCGATATCTCACGCCGAAAAAAAATCTAGTTTATTTACCTCTGATCTATATCTATCAACCACCGGCGATCGCGATATAATACTTAATTTGTGTCCATTTTTCACCGCCCCGGTAACATTCGCCACCCCCCGATCAACAATTTACACTCGCCACCAAGTCCAGGTTCAAATCTCCCTCCAAGCGATCTTGAAAAGTTGGCAACCCTGGCATGCTCCATCACCGCCGTCTCCGCTCATGTTGCTGTTATTTAGGAAAAGAACGACTAGCGACACCGAACTTGATTTTACACCTCACAGACACATCCTTGATTGCTGATAGGCTGTCACCTGTGAAAATACTATCGGGGGAGGGGAGGAGAGTTGTGTGTGGAAGTAACGAGTAACGAGAGCTGGACAGAAATGTAGTGGAGTGATAAGTACTGTATTTGTTATTCAACTGTAGTGAAGTGAAAGTCACAAGTATTAAAAAAAAAATCAACTTAAGTAAAGTACAAATACTCAAGAACTGTACTTAAGTACAGTACTTAAGTAAATGTACTTCGTTACTGCCCACCTCTGACCGGGGAAAACCCCACCACACAGGCAGTGAGCCCGGGAGCTATGAGTAAGCCCAATCCTTCCCTCTGCCTTTCAAGCCCTGGGTCTATTTACCCAATACATAACTGCAAAGATTAATGCATTTACACCCAGCAGTAAAGACTGAGCATATGGGTGGTTGACATGACATGGCTTTTTTTTGGTCCAAAGTGTTAAATTATAGAAAAATATGTAAAAAAAAAAAAAAAACTGTGGTGACATTGTTCAGAAAGTGCTGTTTTATATGATTTTACAGAGCATTCATGGGATTAACATTCCTTTTTTTCACAATTGTCAGCCAAACAAGAAAAAGCTCATATGGAGTGAATGTCCCAAGCACATTTCACAAAGTTAGATTTTGAATTAAAAGAAGATAATTAATTAATTTTCAGTTTACTCAATAATATATTGATAATCCAGATGTCTACTTTTGAATCTGCTTGACTAAAAGTTCAGGCATAACATTTTGAAGCCACCCTTAACTAAAACATTTTGTCCCAAAAATGGATGTCATATGGTGTGACGCCATATTCCTTTTTTTAAACAGGCAATTGTTTGGAGACCTTTGGGGAGTGGGGGTCCTCCTTCTTTCAGGAGATAGAACAAAGCCTCAGAGACACACTGAAAGTTACAAGGTGAGTGTCACGGTACGGCGGCCCCCTACTGGTCGCCCCCGTCTACAGCAGCAGCTTGTCCTGTGGGTGTGGCGTTGTGTTCGTCCCTCAGGTGGGCGGAGCCCGTGATCCGTCTCACCTGAGGGTCGTTTGTTCGTCTATATATGTCTTGTCTTTGTACCAGTTGACTGCTGGTTATTATATCCTTAATTCAGATCAGTTCACGGGTTTTGGTTTGCGCACTTTACATATTAAACCATCCTATTTCCCTGAGACTTGGCGTGATCGCTTCCATTTATTTTCGCTCACCCTGCCCGTCACAGTGAGTCATCACTCTTCATGTTTTCAAAAAAATCAAGTATATCCAGCAATCCTGCTTCAGTTCCCTTTTGGTGTGACACATATTACACAAAAATGCCCAAATTAAATTACTTTTCAGTCAGTATTACCTTTAAAACTATATTGTCACATTGTAGTTAGCATGGTTTTATGGTGTTAGCGTAAAGGCACATTGCTTAATGTCATGCTAAGTGCATGAAACCTCATATGATGTGACACATCATTATAAGGTGTGACTGGGTTTTCTTGTCACATCTTATGATCATTTCGTCACATTATATGATATGAACTGTGCATAAATACATAAATAATAGTCTTGATACATTTTTATAGTTAATAGTTTGTTGAATATTTTATACTTTTAATATATTTTGATAATATATGATTATATTATTCACATTTAATATCTACACCAACTCAATTTGGTGAATCCCTGTTATCCCATTTTCAAGCTGAATCCATGTTAAACTACATCATTTTGTCACTCAAATGTTTCCCTTTATTTATTTAGTTTGAGGCAGATTTCATTAGATGACGAGAGATGGCACACTTTTAACAGATTTTAATGATACAATATCAGCTTGCTGTTTGATCATCGTTTTACTTATTCTCATTTTTTAATTAATTTATGCATTAAATATAAAAAAGTTCAATGACTTACCAAAGATTATTAGAATTCGTGTAACCAATATTCAGCAGATTAGAATAAAAAGTGTAACATCTAATGAATACAGTAAATGTGTAATGTATGGAAGACACGGAGAGGGATCCTGGTGCGAAAGCTCAATGTTTTATTTTGAATGGTGTAGGTGTAAGCGCGTGTCGCTGGGTTGTGGTAGTCGTTCTGCAAGGGACAGAGTATGTCGCGCGCAGGCACCCAGGCTCTCTCTTCGGGTCCGAAGCCCTCCCAGTCGACGAGGTACTGAAGACCACCACGTCGACGTCGGGATTCCAACAGCTCGCGGATCAGGTACGCCGGTCGACCGTCGATGTCCAGCGGCTCCGGGGGACGGTCCGGTCTGGTGGAGACTGACATGGGGCTGTAATGGACAGGCTTAAGGAGAGAGACATGAAACGTGGGATTGATACGATATTGCGGGGGCAGGAGGAGCTTGTAAGTGACAGCGTTTACTCTCTTGAGAACCTTGAACGGCCCGATGTAACGGGGACTGAGTTTACGGCAGGGCAGGCGCAGGTTAAGATTCCTGGTGGAGAGCCACACGCGTTGACCCGGGTGATATATCAAGGCGGGGAGACGGCGGCGATCTGCGTTCATGCGACGTGTATGGAGAGCCCATCGTAACTGTATGTGAGCGAGCTCCCAGGTTCGTGTGCTATTCTTTAACCAGTTATCTAAGGTAGGAACATCAGCGGGGGTTTCGTCCCACGGGAAGAACCGGGGCTGATAACCATAAACACACTGGAACGGAGTGAGCTTAGTCGAGGAGTGGATGATGGAATTGCGGGCGTATTCTGCCCAGGGGAGGTATTTATGCCAGTCTCTCCGTGATGTGCAGTACTGACGTAGAAACCGACCTAATTCCTGGTTGTACCGCTCAACCTCACAGTTTGACTGGGGGTGGTAGCCCGAGGTTAAGCTGACTGTAACTCCGAGTGCTTTACAGAACTGGGTCCAGACGCGTGACGTGAACTGTACTCCTCGGTCAGATACTATGTCTTCAGGTAGTCCGTAGAAGCGGAAGACGTAATGGAAGATGTCGGAGGCTGTTTCCATGGCTGTAGGTAGTTTGGGATGAGGGATCAGACGGCACATCTTGGAGAACCTGTCTACAATGACAAAAACAACAGTGTTACCTCCCGAAACAGGTAGGTCGGTGATGAAGTCAACCGCCAAGTGAGACCATGGTCGACGAGGAATAGGCAATGGAAGGAGTTTACCTGTGGGAAGTGTACGGGGAGTGCGTGATTGAGCACATACTGTACATGCAAGTATATAATCGCAGATGTCGTCCTCCCACGAAGGCCACCAGTACTTCTGAGCGATAAGGTGTTTCGTGCGTGTTATGCCTGGATGTCCGGTACTGGGCGTGTCATGGGCTAGCTGAAGGAGGCGTCCTCTGAGGGATACAGGGACATACTGCTTACCTTCGGGATGGTCTGCAGGACCCGGGTCTGTTTGGAGCGCTTTGTCCATTTCTGCTTGTATATCCCATCGGATCAGGTCGATGAAACAGGATTCCTTGAGAATGCGCTCAGGTACTCCGTTCCTCGATGTTTTCTCGTAGATGCGAGACAGCGCGTCTGCTTTGACGTTCTTGGAGCCGGGTCTATAACACACGGTGAAGCGAAATCGAGAAAAGAACAACGCCCACCTTGCCTGTCGTGGGTTTAGGCGTCTGGCGGACTTGACGTACTCCAGGTTCTTGTGGTCGGTGTACACTAAGAAAGGATGTTCTGCACCCTCTAGCCAATGACGCCACTGTTCAAGCACGAGTTTCATGGCCAGGAGCTCACGGTCCCCCACGTTGTAGTTCATCTCTGCTGGAGTCAGTTTCTTTGAAAAGTAGGCGCAGGGAAACAACTTCGGCGATTCTCCCTGTCTCTGCGAGAGGACCGCTCCTACACCTACTTCTGATGCATCGACCTCCACTATGAAAGGCAGTTTGGGATCTGGAAGGTGTAAGATGGGGGCACTGGTGAACGCCGTCTTGAGTGCATTAAAGGCTTGTTCCGCCTTATGAGTCCACGAGAATGGGCGCTGTTTCCCCCCCTTCAGGAGGTCGGTGAGTGGGGCTGCCACGGACCCGAAGCACCTAATGAACCGACGACAAAAGTTAGCAAACCCCAAAAACCGTTGTAGGTCCTTGGTGGAACGGGGCACCGGCCAACTCGTCACGGCTTCCACCTTATCAACGTCCATGCTCACACGGTCCGGGGAGAGGGTACACCCGAGAAAAGAGACGGTGGAGACGTGGAATTCACATTTCTCCGCTTTAACGTACAGGCCGTTCTCATGTAAGCACTGCAAGACCGCTGAAACGTGACGGACGTGGTCCAAAACGGAAAGGGAATAGACCAGGATGTCATCTATATAAACAAACACGAACTGATCAATCATATCCCGGGGGCTGTTTGACAGTCCATATGGCATGACTAAATACTCGTAATGGCCTCGGGCAGTTACAAAGGCGGTTTTCCACTCGTCGCCCTCGCGGATCCGGATCAGGTTATACGCGCTTCTCAGGTCCAGTTTCGTGAAGATGGTAGCTCCCATCAACCACTCCTGAGACGCTGAGATGAATGGCAGGGGGTAGGTGAACTTGGAGGTAACGGCGTTCAGGGCTCGGTAATCGATGCAGGGACGTAAGCCCCCTCCTTTCTTTTCTACGAAGAAGAATCCAGTTGCCACGGGTGATGTTGAAGGTCGGATATATCCTTTCTGGAGGGCTTCGGCGACGTACGACTCCATGGCGGCATCCTCTGGCCGAGAGAGGGGATACGGCTTGGTCCGCTTCGGTAAGGTTGTACCGGGAAGGAAATCGATGGCGCAATCACAGGACCTGTGAGGAGGAAGCAGACTGGCACGGTCCTTGTTAAACACCTCTTTGTATTCCAGATATTGCACAGGCACGGTCTCGGAAAGGGATGTGTCAGGGCTTTCAACAGACGTGGACCGCAGTGGTAAGTGCATACAATGCGTTAAACAGTGTGATCGCCATCCTACTAATTCCCTGTTTTTCCATGAGAGTATAGGGTCATGTGTCGACAGCCAAGGGAAGCCGAGTATGATGGGGTCTCTGGGTGAGGATACTAGGTTGAACTCTCTGGCTTCGGAGTGAAACAACCCGACTTGAAGAATCAACGGTTTGGTGCGCATGTTCACTGTCCCTTTACCAATGGGTTGGCCACTTACAGAATTTATTCGGAGAGGGGAATGCAACGGCTCTGTGGGAATATGTAGCGCCTTAGCTAGGTCTATGTCCAGGAAGTCACCTCCAGCGCCTGAGTCTACTAATGCGGAGAGGTTATGTGTATTACCGCCCCAGGTGAGTTGTACGGGTAAGTTAAGCTGTGATTTACCATATACAGAAAGTAACGGTATGCTTACGTTGTCTCGCGAGGGAGAACCCCCTCTGGCACGGGATGGACGCGCAGAGCACCTGTCACGGAAATGGCCTTCCTCACCGCAGTAGAGGCAGAGACCATCTCTGATGCGACGAGTCCTCTCCCGTGGAGTAAGCGGAGATCGGCCCAACTGCATGGGTTCTGGGAAATCGCGTGACGTCTCACCCAAGGAGCGGGATGACTGCACAGGGGGCGTGGTCCAGCGGGTCTTTCCAGGAACTGGACGGTGAGTTGTCAACACCTTGTCCACGTTTACGGCTGCTTGAATGAAATCCGCTAGTGACAGGTCATCGCTTCGACAGGCCAGTTCTACTTGCAGCTCAGTCTTCAACCCACGACGGAAGACCGTTTTCAGAGCGGATTCACCCCACCCGCTTCCGCTTGCGGCTAGCGTGCGGAACTCTCGGGCGTAATCCGCAGCGCTGCGTCTCCCCTGCTTAATGTCGCATAGTTGTGTACCGACGTCGCGTCCGGCTGCAGGGTGATCGAAGACCGAACGGAACAGTGTCGAGAACAGAGCCTCTGACTCTAAGGAGGGGTCTCTACTGTCCCAGAGGGCTGTACCCCAGGTGCCTGCTTCTCCGGTGAGGAAAGACAGCATGAAATGCACCTTCTGGCGTTTGGTAGGGAACTGTGCGGGGTGGTATGTAAAATACATTAAACATTGCATCAAAAAGTTACGGAACCGTTCTGGAGATCCGTTGTAGCGCTCAGGAACTGCAACGGGAATACTCGATGGCAACATGGCTGCTGTCGTGGGTGGAGGAGCTGTGGCGGTGTTGACTCAATGGATGGCTTCAGAAAGCGCTCGGATGGTAGCCTCCTGGGTACGTGCAGTCTCGGTGAATGGCCTGATGTTCTCCGACATCGCAGCGATTGTAGCCTCCTGATGAGCCACATGCGCTTGGGCTTCTGCAGGATCCATGTCGAAAGGCGAAGTATTTTGTAACGTATGGAAGACACGGAGAGGGATCCTGGTGCAAAAGCTCAATGTTTTATTTTGAATGGTGTAGGTGTAAGCGCATGTCGCTGGGTTGCGGTAGTCGTTCCGGTCCGAGGTCGTAGGGGGTAAGCAGAGTCCGGGAGGTATCCGTGGGTCAGGCAGGAGAGGAGGTCTAGGGAACAAGCAGAGGTCAGTACACAGAAGGAGAACAGCCAGAATATAACGCTCAGTAGTCAACATCGTTGGCAATACTTCGCGTCTAGGAAGCGGGACGGAAGTGTTTAAATATGCCAGGAATGTGGGCGTGGTGATAGGCAACAGCTGAGACTAGGCGCAATCTGGTGACATTCCTGACAAAATGGATTAGTTAATGCCTTATAAGCATTGGTCACTACGTTGAGTAGAATTCACTGTTCTTCAACAATTTTGTGATTTTGCTGTAACTAAAAATGATTTCAGTCACTTGTCAAAAGTTTAGTTGTTTTTGCATACAGATTTTTGCATACAGATTGCTGTGTGGCATGATTTATCATATGGCGTGACACCATGTAATTTGGTGTGACATTCAGAATTTTGAAAAAAATTCAGGTTTTTAGATAATTAATCATAAACTCAACAATGTGGCTAATGGGGAATAGTGTCAGCAATATTTACATGAATTTTGGTACTTTTATAACAAGATACTCACAAATTAATTTTAAATATACTGAAAGATTATGAGTAACAGTCTTATGAGTGTTGCTGAAGCAAATTAATACAAAAGGTAATATATTTGCACATGAGAAATGGTATACTTTTAAATAGTAATGATAAAGAATCAGGATAATTGACTTACATTATTACATTATATCCCTTTTTAATTTAATTCACAACATTCATGTCACACCATATGACAAATTTAGTTACTAAGACAGTAAACTAGTGAATAAATGTACAATTCAAGGAAAAATCTACAAGACACATATATATTTGGAAATATAAGAGTTGATGGAATATAACCCAGTGATTTCCATGACTTACATTTGAGTTTTTTTTTATTTATTTTTTTACTTTTTTATTTGCCAAATATGTCAACCCCCCATATACACTCACTGGCCACTTTATTAGGGATTACCTTTGGGATGTGGTGGAACAGGAGATTCATGAACTAGACTAGACTAGACTCTCTGAGGAATGTTTCCAGTACTTAGTTGAATCTATGCCACGAAGGATTAAGGCAGTACTGAAGGCAAAATGGGGTCCAACCTGGTAGTAGCAAGGTGTACCTAACAGTGTTGGGAACGTTACTTTAAAAAAAGTAATTAGTTATAGTTACTCACTACTTGTTCAAAAAAGTAACTGAGTTAGTAACTGAATTACTCTATAATATAAGTAACCAGGGAAAGTAACTATTTGCATTATAGTAAAAAAAAAGTTATATGCCAATGAATAAGGATTTTTTTGAAAAAGCAGTTTTCACAGTCAGTTGAAATGAGTAGATCATAAAGGTGTTTAACTTTTGACATTTATTGCACATCAACAGACCAGTGCAGGATAAAATCCTTTAAAATCCCAAATCTTTGAAAAAAAAAGAAGCAAAAGTAAACAGTTACACTATATAAAGTGCATTTACATCTATCAAATTAAATTAAATTCTCCCAACCTGAGACAACTGGTTTGTTCACAACAGAAGTGAACTTAACAATTAAACCTCTATTCTTAATTAAATAAATCAAATACCCAGTCTGGTAGACATTCAGGAACTTCAAGTATTTTCTTAATTAATGGTTATATCACCACCTTGAAAATGCTAACTTTTCTTTGGCTTGCTCCTGACTCGCCATTTCTGCCTCTTCTCCGTTTGTGTCGTGTCACTGGAGTGCTTCGGCGCGCGTGTAAAAACACTGGCTCTGATTGGCTACCATAACACTGCCTTAGCCAATCGCTTACTGAGACCTATCGAGATCTGTTACTCCTCACTAGCCTGGTCAGGGGTCCGCTCAGATTACTGTTAGCATATCAATATATGGTAACGCACCGCTTTTGATGACCAGTAACGTCAACGGCGTTGTAACGACAAGAAAAGTAATTAATTATATTATCCCGTTACTGACAAAATGACGCAGTTACCTAACGCCGTTATTTTTAACCTAATAAAGTGGCCTGTAAGTTGAAGTTCCAGTCTTCTTTCTCCTTAGATACTTTTTATTTCATTGTCTCATAATGGCTTTCAATATCAATGCTAAGTATCACAAAAGGAGCAACAATATGAATGTCATTGATCTCAGAGATGATTGGTTTACTTCAGATCAACTCCGATCAACTTCATCAGTTTCATTCTCAGCTAACTCGAGATGTAGTCTTGATATATCACTGAAGTGCACTACATCAGAAAGAAAAGATGTCTTATGCTTGCTTGGGGCTTCATCCTTGCAGTTGTCAAACAGCAGGGGGTCTCTGAGACGACTATAGCTAGCACACATTGGCATCAGAAGGCCAGTGAGGCTCCTACCCAGTGCCAAGGAAGCTGATATTACTCACATTAGTCATCTCATTAAAAAGCTCCCGGGAGAGACGTTTCTTTTAATTGAAAGAGAAGTCCTGTGAGAGAGCCAGAAGGTTCTATGTCAAATCTCATAGCAGCCTCAATAGGGAGTTTATTCAGGAACCACAGGCTCCACAGCCTTATGATGTCCCACCAAACAGTTTTCCATAGTTGTTTCTCTAATAGCAAAGAATATGATTCATTATACAGTTTGATTTAATTAATCTTTCCACCCGACGTTAAGGCTGTTTGTGTACATTCTAACCTTGACAACACATAACATTTAATTGGAAGAGGAGTTGGAGCAGTGTTAACTTTTACATCAGATATTTCCACCGACCTCCGCAATTATAATACGATAAATGCCTGATTTATGGATGGTTAAACATCCTCTGTGTTCATGATGAAAAGGGACCTTATGTTCAGATGGCATCTGATCTGTCACATATGTGATTTGGTAATTGGATAAATAATATAAAATGATACAAAATATGAAAAATAAATAAAAATATATTCACATTGCACTCTTTGTACCAGTTGTTAATAAG
Organism: Brachyhypopomus gauderio; assembly: GCF_052324685.1. NCBI lineage: Eukaryota > Metazoa > Chordata > Actinopteri > Gymnotiformes > Hypopomidae > Brachyhypopomus > Brachyhypopomus gauderio. The sequence goes on from NC_135218.1 coordinate 2,045,887, forward strand.
TTGGCATTGAGCAATTTTGTACACAGTACAGAGCACACTGGTCATAAATCAGGCTTAAATATCCATCGTCTCCAGGACGCAATGCCTAAAATGAGAGGGCTTTGGTCGCCTAACCTTAACCTGTCAGAATGAAAAATAAATAAAGCGTTATCTCTGTTATCCTGAGGCCGCGGTGAGGGACAGCTGATTGAACGCTCCTTCCAGAAAGAATCAGTGAGCCCCCTGTATCCCCAATATCCTCTGGACCTGACCTTCAGCCTACGTCTGTGCTCCAATCATTCTCTCACAGCTCAAGTCTGAGCTGTTAGACTACAATTTCCTGTTGTGCTGCTTTGGTGTATTTAATGAAAGTGAAGAAAAAATTTCTGGAGTGCCTCACTGTATGTGTTGGGAATCAAAATGAAGTTCCAAAGGAGATTTTAGTTGTGTTGTGGATGAAAATGAAAATTGATATGACTGCTCAGTTTTTTTCTTACTAGGCTAGTATATAAACAAGGTGATTATATTAAACTGAAATGTGATTTGAATCAATAACCAAGATGAAGTCAAATTCCACACAGACAAGTGCAGCCAGTGATTTTACCTGAATGTTCTAGCTGAAAATTCTGCTCAAATCCCAGCTGTTATGTTTCCCTCCCAGTATGCTGCCATGGTCACAGGTGTTCTCATGCACTCAAAAGTTTTACGCTGTCTTCTGCATACTCACGGTGCACCATGGAGAGTTCTTTGCTTGAGTGCATTGCAAGACATGCCATGTAAATGTAATATTGTCAAAATTGTTGATTCAAGTCACATTTGGAACAAATTTTTGCTTGAATGGTTCCAAAAATGTGATCTGCGTCCAAGTTGCAATAATACATGCTATTACTTAATTATATTATTTATATCATAGCTTTATTAAACAGATAATACACATAATAACACATTTTTTAGGTGGGTACCTAAAAATGGTTATTGGGTAATTGGATTCTGGTCATTTCACTCAGTGGGATATAACAGTTCCAATCACTTGTGTATAGTGAAAAAAGAACACCAAATTTTGGTTGCATGACATTCATAAGGGAAATTTTTTGCAGTATGTGAAATATGGTACACTATAACTTGATAGATGTAATATTGGCCAATCAGAAGAGATTTCAGAGCACCACATAAGACATTTTTTGAAACTCTTAAGAGGAAAATTTTAAGGATTTATAAGCTTCCACCAGTTCACATTCAGGCAGACAGCAGATACTGAATGGCATTTCTACTTTTCTTTGGAGTGGGTCCTTCCTAAGAAGGTCATTGCTAGGGCATGCTGTAAAATCATCTAACCAGTGAACCAAAAGAACCCTAGGCTGACATTATAAGGCTCTGCATACATGTGTTGTCCATGATAATGTTAATGTGATCAGGAGTCTACTATGAAAAAGCCAATGTATCAAGAATTGGCTCTATGGGTTTTTATTTAGACAGAAAAGATATTACAGTGATATGTATGGATGAGGTAAATTTTGGTTATTGGGTAAATTAACACAGGGCTAAAATAAAATCTATCTGTGATCTAAAACTTAAAAAGATATCATTCAGTATGTCACTGACTAAAATCAAAATAAACCAACAAACAAAACATTGAAGTAAATCAGCATCAGAGCGGCTTAAGGAGCAGAGGAATGCGCAGCACTGGAGGTGTGTGTGTGTGTGTGTGTGTGTGTGTGTGTATGTGTATGTGTGTGTGTGTGTGTGTGTGTGTGTGTGTGTGTGTGGGTGTGTCTCTCCTGCTGGGTGCCCTGCACACCGTGACAGGTGTCTTCTCTGGTAAACCTGTCTTGATGCCTTTTGCAGTTCCTGCTGGTGTTTGCAGGGGCTTTTGCTTATTATTCACTGTTTGGAATTTGATTTAAAACATTCTACTTCATTGCCCTGCAAATCCTTAGTAGTGTTATCACAGTGGCCTGTTACAGTGTTAAACACTGCACTGTGTACTGGTGTGACTATATGTTTCTTTACACTTCAAAACTATTGCAGTCGGCAGTTTCATCATGATTCAAGTGCAGCACTTCTGCTGTCAGACATGCATCCCTATTCAACCATGTTCCTCAGGGCAGGTGCTGTGCTTTGGATTGTTAGCAGATTCTTTTTGTCATCAGCACTCTCTACATTCACACTTGAACAGACGAATCTTCATCTCATCTGTCCGAAAGACCTTTTTCTGTCTTTTCTGTTTCTGAGGCTTGCCACAGGTTCATATCTGGTACACCCTCTGTAGTCTTCTTGGCATGTTCTCTTCTTTATGGGATTCTGTAAGACATCCACACCCATGTGCTGCAGTGGTCCTGTTTAAAGTGTTCCTCAGTCATGAACCGCCGTGATCTTTCCTGCTCTGTTAGAGGCGACGTTCACCTGCATTTTTAGTCTGTACCGTTTGGTTCTTTACTGATTATTACCAAGCTTGATGTTTGGCCTGCACTAGCAGACTAAATTACTCTTTGACTAAATTATTATTTGTTTGGATTTCCTTTTGGTTTTTGGTTTGGGTTTCCAGTTGTTTCTGACTTCACACTCCACCCTTGTGCTCTGCCCCCTCGTCATTGTTGTCCGGTGTGTCTTGTTTGAGTCTTGGTTTAGTCTGTGTATTTAAGTCCTGTATTGTGTTGGTTCTTGGTTTAGTCTGTGTATTTAAGTCCTGTATTGTGTTGGTTCTTGGTTTAGTCTGTGTATTTAAGTCCTGTGTTGTGTTGGTTCTTGGTTTAGTCTGTGTATTTAAGTCCTGTTTTGTGTTGGTTCTTGGTTTAGTCTGTGTATTTAAGTCCTGTGTTGTGTTGGTTCTTGGTTTAGTCTGTGTATTTAAGTCCTGTGTTGTGTTGGTTCTTGGTTTAGTCTGTGTATTTAAGTCCTGTATTGTGTTGGTTCTTGGTTTAGTCTGTGTATTTAAGTCCTGTTTTGTGTTGGTTCTTGGTTTAGTCTGTGTAAGCCCTATGCTTTGTCATTTGCTTCATTTGTGGTTGTAAGTACATGATTGTGATTTCAGTCTCTAGTTGTTTATTCATGTCTGTTTTTCTTTAGCTATTATGTGTCTCCCCAGTTCAATGTGTTGGTGTTTTCTGTTGGTGTTATTGGTTTATATGGTTAATATTGTTTGGTTGTTCTTGGTGTCATGTCTGTGTAAGTCTGTTAGTTTGGTTAATAAATAAATGTACGTGCATCCAGCCTCCAAAAACCCTGCGTTACTATAACCTCATAGTATTGGTGTACAGAACCAAAATCACACTTTTTCACTGTGATCCTACTTATAGATATCTGTGTACAGTAATCCATCCCCAACAACTGCTAGTATCATTTATTTTTGGATAATATTTATTTAATGAAATATGAAAGATTTGCGGAAAGAGGAAATTGAGCTTTTGTTTCTAGGCTAGTTTTTGGTACTAAAAATCTTGTTATATTTTGTTGCATCTGGTAGCACAATCTCAAGCCAACAGTATGAAGCAGCTTACTGCTTCTTTAATTGGTTCTAAAAATGGTTCTTGAAGGTCGTTAATTCTCAGATCTTTGCAGTCTAAGCTTGTGTTGTGCCTTAAATTCCAGATCAGGGATGAATATATCTTGGAAGGTCATTCAACATTCATGGGTGTCTTGATTCACAAGATATTTATTGCCCACCCATCTCTCAGTTGCTTAAAGAAACCTTAATGACTTGATGTTCAATAAAGCCATTGGTTTATTTGCCTGGTTTATATATTGTCCTATAGCTACAGCACCACATTCACTACACTATATGCTGGTGGGGAGGAGAAACTGCAGGAAAAGGCCTCAGTGTCTGTACTGAGATCAGTTGCAAGAATATGTTTCATTGTTTTACCAAATATTTGTTGTCTTTGTGGATGGTCTTCTGTTTACAATCTTGGTAAAAAACTACACAGGAATTTTAAATTCAAAATTAAAAAAGACAATATAACATCTAAGCTATTAATGCAATGTAGACATTCATCAGGTTTCTAATGGAATGTACAATAATCAAATAAAATCAAATATATTTGTATAGCGCTTTTCACAACACGTCACAAAGCGCTTTACAGGATTTACAAGGTTAACAATACTATGGGTCCAAATCCCTAATGAGCAAGCCAAAGGCGACAGTGGCAAGGAAAAACTTCCTATGATGGTGGGGAATAGGAAGAAACCTCGGGAGGACCAAGACTCAAAAGGAAACCCATCCTCCATTAGGCGGCCCGTTAACACACAAATTACACAAAGACAAATTATACAGATGAATACACAAGTTCAGATAAGTATAAGGTAACTAGAATGAAAGTTCTGGGTGTTGATATTGTTAATGTAAATGTCTTGTGATGAACACCAGGTTTTCATTCCGTGTCGGAGCAATGATATTGGTATTGTAGACTCCAACTGCAGTGTTACTCCCCAAGTGAACCTCAGAGAAGAAAGATGTGTGATGTGGTAAATATGTAACAGATTAATCAAAGGCCAAACTAAACAGATGAGTCTTTAATCGAGTTTTAAACATTGAGACTGTGTCTGAGTCCCGAATAGAGGCAGGAAGATTATTCCACAATTGTGGAGCTTTAAAAGAAAAGGCTCTTCCACCTGCTGTGATCTTTTTGATCCTAGGAACAGTTAATAACCCTGCGTCCTGCGAGCGAAGTGAACGTGCTGGGTTGTAATGATCTAATTTCATGTTGATTATTTAATTTAATTTTAATTAGATTTTTAAAACATATCGTCCTGTTATTCCTATATCTGCCATGGTTAACAGACACAGTCTCAATGGTTTGGTCGGTAGGGAAGTAAGTTCTACTTAGCTGGGTAGGGAAGTAAGTTCTACTTAGCGAATGGCTAAGTTTTTTTTTTCATTTTTGGGTGATGTTGTCCTTAACCGTCTGTCTGTTGTCAGTTGTATGTATCGGCACCGTTATTTTGTTGTTTTTGTTGTTTTGTTGTGTTAGCGCTTGCTAACAACTGTCCGGTCGCTGCTACTCTGTTGCCGTAATAAAATAATATAATAATAATAATAATACATAGCTATTATGGTATGTCTGTTTCATAGGAGCAACATGCCCAAAATGTGAAAGGAAAAAGGAAAATGAAAGCTTTGGTCCCAAAGCGTCAAGGTAGTGTTTTCTGCGTTCTTGAGTGAATACGACGGCCCTGATTTTATCCCAAAGATGCCATTAAAACATGGGGGCTTGATGTTGAACATATGTGCATGTGAGGAAGACACAGGACTCCCTCCACAGACCTCTGCTTCAGCACACTTTCACCAGGAAATAAGCTCATGATTAGGCGCAAACAGTAAGATTGAGAAATGTGTAGAAGAGATAAAACATTGGATGGCGTGTAACTTTCTAGCACTAAATCCCGATAAAACAGAATTAATAATAGTTGGGTCTAGGGCTGCGAGAGACAAGATACATAATGTAGCATTGAATCTACATTCTTTTACTATAACCCCCAGCGCAGAGGTAAAGAACTTGGGCGTCACAATAGACCCAGATCTCTCGTTCGATACACATATTAATAATATAACTAGGGTAGCATTCTTTCACTTGCGCAACAATGCCAAAATTAGAAACATATTACATATTAGTGATGCAGAAAAACTAATCCATGCATTCATATCCTCTCGTTTAGATTATTGCAACAGTCTCCTAGCTGGATGCTCTGGTAAATCGATAAACAAACTCCAGCTGGTTCAGAACGCAGCAGCACGAGTTTTAACAAAAACTAAAAAGTTTGATCACATTAGTCCCGTACTATCGTCATTACACTGGCTGCCAATTAGATTCCATATTGACTATAAAATACTTTTATTAACATATAAAACGCTGCATGGCTTAGCTCCAGACTATCTTAGTGAACTTATTGAACAATATAACCCAGCGCATTCACTTCGCTCACAGGACGCAGGGTTATTAACTGTTCCTAGGATCAAAAAGATCACAGCAGGTGGAAGAGCCTTTTCTTTTAAAGCTCCACAATTGTGGAATAATCTTCCTGCCTCTATTCGGGACTCAGACACAGTCTCAATGTTTAAAACTCGATTAAAGACTCATCTGTTTAGTTTGGCCTTTGATTAATCTGTTACATAGTTACTACATCTCGTATCTTTTCTCCGAGGTCACATTGCAGTCGGAGCCTACAATACCAGCATCGCTGCTCCGACATGGAATGAAAGCCTGGCGTTCATCAACAGACATTTACAGTGACAATATCAAAACCCAGAACTTTCATTTTTACCTTTACTTAGTCTGATTGTGTGATTTGTGTGTGACTTGTGTATTTGTCTGTATTTTGTGTAATTTGTGTGTTAACGGGCCGCCCAATGGAGGATGGGTTCCCTTTTGAGTCTTGGTTCTCCCGAGGTTTCTTCCTAATCCCCACCATCATAGGGAGTTTTTCCTCGCCACTGTCGCCTTTGGCTTGCTCATTAGGGTTCTGAACCCATAGTATTGTTAACCTTTTAAATCCTGTAAAGCGCTTTGTGACAACATGTGTTGTGAAAAGCGCTATACAAATAAACTTTGATTTGATTTGATTTGATGTCATGCAGAGTGATGAGTCGAATTGTCCAATTTGATCTGTGGGAGGGAGTAACCTGAAATCTAAAGTTATAGACACACACACACACACACACACAAACACACACACACACACACACACACACACACACACACACACACAGACTTTCTCTCTGTTTCTCACACATATACAATTAAGTAATTATATGCAATCGATTAATAATGTAATTAATATGTTTTTAGTATATGCACATATAAGCTCAGGCCATTTATATTTAATAGCAAGCTCAAAAGTTTGCATACCCTTAGATAAATATTACAAGTATCTGTATTGAAAGAGAGTGTAAACTTGTCTGAGCCACTGCTTGATAAGTGTCTTCAGGTGTGTTAGATTAGGCTTGCGAGAAACCCTGCAGGTAGCTTGAATTTTCAAAAGTCTCAAGCAGTTTGATGAAAGCAACAAAGATGTGCTCAGGCAAACAGCTGTCGGAAAAGCTCAGAAAAGTATTACTAACGTTTCATAGAGCTGGTGAAGGATATAAAAAGATATCAAAGCATTCTGGGATACCAGAAGGCCATAATCCAGAAACGGAAGAAACACGGATGCATGAAGACTTGACCTAGTGAAAGATGAAGAATAATAACAGAAAGAAATGCCAGAACACATGTCTGAGAGCTTTTTAAGAATCCAAACCAAATGGCAGGAGACATACAAAAGTCTTTAGAGACAAATGGAATACAATTTCACAAAGCAGTTTACATGGGTCTGAATTGCTTGGTGTGAGCAAAGTGGACTGTTTTGGTATTAATTAACACAGAAACATGTGGCAAACCGGCCTGTACCTACAAGGAGAAGAGCACCAGTCACTCTGAGACAGTGGACGGAAGAACACACACCTGCCAATATCAACAGCTTTATAGCAAATTCTCCTACATCAGTCAAAAGGCCGAGTAAAGATAATTCAGTGAAGACATTGCATTATAAAGCAAAGTGCACTGATGCATTTGAGAAAGATGAAATATCATTAAATATTGGGTTCATTATAATAACAAATAACTTTTTTTGTCTCTTAATCCTTTAGACATTTGAAGTAAGTGTTAATCAGCCAATCACATGGCAAAAACATAATGCATTTAGGCATGTAGACATGACCAAGATGATCTGCTGCAGTTCAAACCCAGCATCAGAATGGGGAAGAAAGGTGATTTAAGTGACTTTGAACATGACATGGTTGTTGGTGCCAGACGGGCTGGTCTGAGTATTTCATAAACTGCTGATCTACTGGGATTTTCATGCACAACCATCTCTAGGGTTTACAGAGAATGGTCAGAAAAATAAAAATTATCCAGTGAGCGGCAGTTCTGTGCGCAAATGCCTTGTTGATGCCAGAGGTCAGAGGAGAATGGCCAGACTGGTTCGAGCTGATAGAACGGCAACAGTAACTCAAATAACCAGTCGTTACAACTGAGGCATGCAGAAGAGCATCTCTGAATGCACAACACATCAAACCTAGAGGTGGATGGGCTACAGCAGTAGAAGACACACCGGGTGCCACTCCTGTCAACTAAGAACAGGAAACTGAGGCTACAATTCGCACAGGCTCACCAAAATTGGACAATAGAAGATTGGAAAAACGTTGCCTGGTCTGATGAGTCTCGATTTCTGCTGCGACATTCGGATGGTGGGGTCAGAATTTGGCGTCAACAACATGAAAGCATAGATCCATCCTGCCTTGTATCAACAGTTCAGGCTGGTGGTGGTACATTGGTGTGGGGGATATTTTCCTGGTACACTTTGGGCCCATTAGTACTAAGTGAGTGTCATGTCAACGCCACTACCTGAGTATTGTTGCTGACCATGTCCATCCCTTTTTGACCACAGTGTACTATCTTCTGATAGCTACCTCCAGTAGGATAACGCACCATGTCATAAAGTGCGAATGATCTGGTTTCTTGAACACAACAATGAGTTCACTGTACTCAAATGGCCTCTAGATCTCAATCCACTAGAGCACCTTTGGGATGTGGTTGGATTCACATCATGGATGTGCAGCTGACAATTCTGCAGCAACTGTGTGATACTATCATGTCAATATGGACCAGACTCTCTGAGGAATGTTTGCAGTACCTTGTTGAATCTGTGCCACAAAGGATTAAAGCAGTTCTGAAGGCAAAAGGGGGTCCAACCCGGTACTAGCAAGGTGTACCTATATATATATATATATATAGTGGTGGGACTTTAACGCGTTAAAATGCGTTAACTTTTTTAGTGCGTTAATTGTACTGTAATTAATTAATCGAAATTAACGCATTAAAAAAATTAACGCATTTTAACGCATGAGACACTTTTGCATCGTGGAATGATTCTCAGTGCACGAGTTCCAGACATACAGATTATATGGACGCACAATAAGATGAGCATGATGGAGATGACTGAAGAGGCTACGCTGGTGGATGGGAAATTTAATATAAGAAACTTCCAGATGGAAGTACAAACACAAAAAGTGTTATTTGCACTTTATGTAGGAAGGAGTTCGCTTATCACAGGAGCACTTCCACCCTTCGTTACCACCTCAACGCAAAACACGTTGGTGCTAACGCGCAGGTCAGTAATGATAACTTAGCTGCTAAATGTATTCCTAGTACGATAGGGTGACCAAACGTCCGTATTTCCCGGGACATGTCCGTGTTTCACATCCTGTCCAGGGTTTTTTTAAGTGAGGAAATGTCCTGGTTTTTAAATTACCTTCATTGGACCATTAAGACTGGATTAAACTTTCACGAGTGACCGTAGCGCGCGACTCCGCACACGTTTATACATGACGCGTCACATTATTTGTGTTGTTCGCTCTCTGTGATCGAAGATAAAGACTTACAAGAAGTGCTGCACATTGCGTCAACTGATGCAAGTTACAAACTGCCGTCCAGGGGTGAGTTTCCCAATACGATGGAGATGCCTGTGGCAGAGGCCTGGGAAATTAAAGAAAAATATACCATCTAAAATGGTATTAAAAAACATCTTCTGATTTACTTCAATTCTTCCAATATCCTGAGCAAAACTCCCAAAATGGTGGAAAAATAAACAAGATGTTGAAGTTTATGATTATGTTCATTGATTCCTTCATCATTCAAACTTAAATTAATATTTCTCATGTTAAATACTGAAATGCGATTAAAATGCGATTAATTTCAATTAATTAATTACAAAGCTTCCGATTAATTCGATTAATTTTTTTAATCGTGTCCCACCCCTAATATATATATATATTAGTGGTGGGACTTTAACGCGTTAACGCGTTAATTTCGATTAATTAATTACAGGAAAATTAACGCACTAAAAAAATTAACGCATTTTAACGCACGATACACTTTTGCATCGTGGAATGTTTCTCAGTGCACGAGTTCCAGGCGTACAGATTATATAAACGCACGATAAGATGAGCATGATGCAGATGACTGAAGAGGCTACGCTGGTGGATGGGAAATTTAAATATAAGAAACTTCCAAATGGAAGTTCAAACAAAAATAGTGTTATTTACACTTTATGTAGGAAGAGTTCGCTTATCACAGGAGCACTTCCACCCTTCGTTACCACCTCAACGCAAAACATGTTGCAGCTAAAGCTGGGCGTACACTGTGCGATATTTTAAATCGTGTACTCAGCTCCAGCTCAAACTGTACGACTAACTCGTTGCGGAGAGTCGGCTCGTGGAGCTGCTTCAACAGTGCGATACTCTCACGAGGAGCGATTTGAATTTCAAACATGTTTGATATTCTTGCGACGCTGCGATTTCTGATCGGGAGTTGGTCGTGAGGTATGAATCGCTCCTCGTTTACCTGTGTAAACTATACGATGCACGACACGCGATTGAGCCGAAACGAGTGAAAATCGGCTGAAAATGGGCCAAAAATCGCACAGTGTACGCCCAGCTTAACGCGCAGGTCAGTAATGATAACTTAGCTGCTAAATGTATTCCTAGTACGATAGGGTGACCTAAACGTCCGCATTTCACATCCTGTCCCGGTCGTCCCGGGTTTTTTTTAAAGTGAGGAAATGTCCTGGTTTTTAAAGTACCTTCATTGGACTATTAAGACTGGATTAAACTTTCGCGAGTGACCGTAGCGCGCGACTCCGCACGCGTTTATACATGACGCGTCATATTATTTGTGTTGTTCGCTCTCAGTGGTCGAAGATAAAGACTTACAAGAAGCGCTGCACATTGCGTCAACTGATGCAAGTTATGAACTACCGTCCAGGGGTGAGTTTCCCAAAACGTTCTTAGCACCAAGTACTTCTTAACCTCGTACGTAAGAACGAGGGGAAAAAAACAGGTTATTACTCAAGTAAAACAGATTATTGTGAAGAGCGCCACAAATGTGGCTCTGACTGGGGATCACTGGACCTCTGTTAGCAACAAGAATGATCTTGGTGTGACAGCTCATATTATAGATGATGAATGGAAGATCCAGTCATTTGCTTTGAGCATGCAGAAGACCACTTCTAGGCACTATGGAGATGCCTGTGGCAGAGGCCTGGGAAATTTAAGAAAAGTATACCATCTAAAATGGTATTAAAAAACATCTTCTGATTTACTTCAATTCTTCCAATATCCTGAGCAAAACTCCCAAAATTAAACAACATTTTTGGTCAGAATTTCCAATGTTCTGAACTGTTTTCTGCACTCATAGATTGGTCTGTGTAGTAGACTGGTGGAAAAATAAACAAGATGTTGAAGTTTGATTATGTTCATTGATTCATTCATCATTCAAACTTAAATTAATATTTCTCATGTTAAATACTGAAATGCGATTAAAATGCGATTAATTTCGATTAATTAATTACAAAGCTTCCAATTAATTCGATTAATTTTTTTAATCGCGTCCCACCCCTAATATATATACAAACTTACCTGCAGTGTACTGTAGTAAACAATGTAGAGCCAGCAAAAACTGCCTTATGGAACACAAGGTTTCAAGAAACAGGGAATTACAGATAGAGGTTCTATACCATCAAGAAACAGGGAATTTCAGATAGAGGTTCTATACCATCAAGAAACAGGGAATTTCAGATAGAGGTTCTATACCATCTATGATGGCAAACTCAAACCTCACATGCTCAGCTGATGAAGGACCACTGTCTGTTGTCTGAAGTTTTGAATGCTGCTATATCTACACCAAGGGCTGAAAGAAGAATTTGAATAGATGAGGGCTACAGTGATTCCTGTGATAATCAGGGCACTAGGGGCTTTGACCCTCAAACAGGGAGACTGGCTCCAGTAAATTCCAGGAACAACACCCGAGATCAGCGCAGCCCTGGGAAGATATATATAAATATAATAGAGAGAGAGAGAGAAGAAAGAGAGATAGAAGGAGATAAAGAGAGAGGGAGAGAGATTGTGAAGCACACAAAGCTGAAGCACACAGAAGCACTTTGCTTGCACAGCTGATGAAGGACCTCTGTCCACAACATCCTGTTTCTCTGGAAACTTTGTGTACTTCACTACAATTTTAATCTTTCTCTCTGTTCAGACGTGCGCAGTCCTGGGAAGATATACATTATTATGCATTACACACACACACACACATTCCAGGTTCAGAAAGTAAAAGTCGTCACCACGATTTTGCTCAGGCTTCCTGGATTGTGTTGATTCCACTGATTTTACCTGGATTGCACTAATTAGAAAATCCAGCAAGCTTGAATAAAATCCTGGGAAGGAGTTTTACTTTCTGTACCTGGAATGTCCACCTCTGATGTTTTCTATTGATACTATTTATAAGAATCACTTGATACTATAGACCTGTAGGTCTCCTATGGTACGTGGCATTCATCGGTGACTTTCTGTGCATCCATTTGGAATTTGCAACTTCCTTTGAATGCACATGTCAAAGACATCAGACACAGAGTTTTCATCTGTCTCAAATGAGAATGAGATAACCATCATTTGGGTAGATGGATTGCTGTATATGATGAAGTCTCACTGACTGCTCAAAGTTTGAGTGCAACTGCACAGGGCACGATGAAGGGGCACCTTCCTGTATTAATAGGGCATTGATTTCCACATCACTACATAATGAACTCATAAATTTGAGCAGACCATAAAACATTGAAACTGAAATATGCTCACTCAGGGAAGTTCTCTTACATAGATTATCAATGTTCTTTCTTTCTTTCTTTCTTTCTTTCTTTCTCTCTCTCTCTCTCTCACTCACACACACACACACACATTTACTGTATGATCTACTGTCTGATTTACTGTCTGATCTATACACTGATATTTATTATTTTTACACCATGTGCATTTTGATATTCAGTATAGTGGACCGCAGACGGTGATTGAAGCAGTGATAATGTCTCTTTAGTTTCTGCATATAATTGGCCCACTACACGAACGCAGACGTTGCTAACAAAACAACCTGCAAATACCTACTTTTATAAATTACACACATTTCAGATGCAATCAGCACAGCACTCATGCCTTCGTGTGCGTCTAAGAGGTTGTATTTTTGCTTGTCCACACTGTCAAGATAATTTTCAAGTAACAGCTGTGCAGAGAACAAAGACACGTTAACGTATCGGATCGTCCACTCTTCCACCACTCGGATTTAAGCTGAATGAGTTTTGCGCACTGGGAGACCGCGGGAATAGAAAGCTGCTGGTGCGCACAAGCTAGCGGACGCACACCCGCACACAGTGAGGGGGGAGCATTACCTCACACTCGCTCCCCACCTCGCACTGTGGCAAATTAAAGCGTTAGGGACGCATAGGCTGCAGTTGAGAGGTTTTCGGCGGAGAGGCAGGTGTAAGGACCCGGGGGATGTTGGAGCCTGGTGTGGATGATGTGCACCACTCTTTGGTGAACTCCTGCCTTATCAATGAGTGTGAAGTGGAGGCGAACAGTCACACTGGACACGCCGACACCAGTGCGAGGATACGGGCAGCTTCATCTCCCAGTCTCACACACGGACGAGCATGTCAAATAGTCACCGCAGGGATGGACAAAAGGAACTACTACGTGGCCGTTCTGATACTTATTTTTCAAGTACTGGACTTAACAAACGGGCAGTTCTTCCCAGGTGAGTTTATAGTCCTGCGTGTCCTGCGCACTTTGGTTTGAGTGGTGTGACCCGAGCAGACAGGTGTGTGTCTCCACATGAAGGATACACCCGAGTGTGGCAGGGACTCAAACTTTCATTATACCGCCTGTCTAATTCTGTCAACGGTAAAACAGCTTGTGAACATCACATTACGATCTTTGTTGTCGAAGATATCTTGGATCTCTTGAACTTCCCTGTAAATTCAGTTTTTGAGTCAGTACGGACACTATGGCTTATAAACTTGTTGTATTATTGCCTATAGACCGTATAGAAAACTGCAAGCGAGTTTGAGCTTGTTAGTAATCTGAAATGGAGGTGTTTGATATTGTAGCTACAACACGCATGCATCACCAATAAAGTTATTTGGTCAGTCTGCATATCCACTTCATGTTTTACATGTTGTGTCATGTTAGGTAATAGTATATTTAGCCACTATATTATGAGATTTGATTTTTAAAAAGTTTATGTCGTAAATTTAACGATGTAACTAGGAATAACCGATTATTGTTAGTTTAATTGCACGAGCATGCGATTCGCTTAATGTGTGTTTAATAAAACAGTGAAGGCTGAACAGTGTTAAAGACAACGGTTACTACATTCATATCGGGATTACAGCGGGTCCGCCTCTCTCGTCCTCCGCTGGGTGGCGCTCTTCACACATACAATGTCTTATCTCACACCAGGCGTTTTATGTGCAGGAAATCACTGGCTGAATGGCAAATGTATATGACAAGTGAAAACCAAGAAACATTCATCTATTTGTAATTCTAGAAATAAAAGGCTACACAATAATACGACAGTCACAGCCTAAATGCATTATCATCACAGAAGTAGGCAGCTGTCACAAGATTTAGGCTGGATAATCATCTACTATTCAGGTTCATTTATTTATTTATTAGAAATTTCAGACTTAACTTTCCATAATTAGAACAGTTTGACCTAAATAAGCTATTTATTAAACGTTTTGCAAAAAAGTGTAATCAATAAATAGTGCGGACTCTTTCGATCATTTAAATAGTTATACTAAATTAAAATACATTTTATACCGTGCAGCCCCTTAAAATCGAAGATAAATTTAGTAATCATTTAGTAATATATATATGCCTCAATTAGCCCAAATACAAATATCAATCCAGTTAGGCTAATAATTTAGGGATGAACGACGGGACAATCAAGTGAAGACCAAATGTAAGTCATGTCCACTCAGTGTCCATGTCTGGGAAAAAAGTTTTATCAGACAGAATCTCGTCTGCCAGGAAGCACAGAGCAGTCAATAAAAGAGCAAAATAAGCCGCTTTAACACGGTGCTCTGTGATTTACATCAGTGACAATAAACTAACTCCCGAATCAGATATCGTGAAAATACTAATTGCACTTTCAGCTGTCGTATATATTATCAGGGGTTAGCAATAACATGCTTAAAAAGAAGGCCTTCTAGGATTAATACATATTTTTTCCTTTGGAAAAATGCTAAACTGACTAAAGAATATATTCCAGAACAATAAATAATTATAAAAGTAAATAAATAAGAGTATTTAGCGTTAGTATTTTTTCCTGGCTTTACAACTTGGTTAGGCAGTCCTGCAGGAAAGGGCGAACATGAGTTCGGTCCCTCACAGAAGGGCAGGACGCCAGAACCACCGTGAGGTCCAGTAGTCACACCAGAACCTTACACGGGGGCCCGGACACATACTACCTGTTGAGCTCATGAAACCTTGCATGAAATATGGCGCTATTATTGCAAACGTTTCTACTAAACATAGGCTACGTAACACGACTATAACTAATACGCTTGAATTATTTGGGACATGCATAGATACATTTTGTTTGTTTTGTCTTATTTATTTTTGCCAGACCGGTGTCACTCCTTGTTCTATAACGAGGAATTAATTAAACGTTTATTGAAAAGTTACCTCAGGAGTTTTTCTGCTCCTTCATTCAACTTAGAAAGTCTGATATCCCTAAAATGTTACTGATGTGTGTTATGCCTAATTTACTCAAGGCGCCGTCTCTCCTGTCGCCCACAGGCGCAGCGCCTCAGTGCGCAGTAATAGTTTTATAAGTAGCGGATATCGGACGTGGTTGTAATAGACGTGTGTGTCTGATCTCCATCCTCAGCTTAATTAAATGTCTTTGGATGGAGAACTGGGACCCGCGGTGTCCTGCGCTCTCTTGCTTTCGCTGTTCCTCCAATGGTTGTTCGATTTTGAAACCTGAACTTTTAAAAACGTTTTAGTCTTGTGTTGAAAGACGAACGAGGTAGCTCTCATGACAAAAATAACAACAACATCAACAGAAAACGTCTTTATCGTGTGTGTGGCCATGTGGATATGCCAAAGGTTAAACAATCATTTCTTTTACTTTCATTGCAATAATTATAATGCATAGTCAGTCTTTTCATTAACAAAGAAGTCATGTAACATGGAGCCAGAAAGGAGGTCGGTCTCTCTCTCTCTCTCTCTCTCTCTCTCTCTCTCTCTCTCTCTCTCTCTCTCTCTCTCTCTCTCTCTCTCTCTCTCTTTCTTTCTCTTTCTATGGCAACAAACATGAAACCCCCTCACTTTCTCTCTATCTCACTCTCACTATTTGTTTTGTAATACAAACAGTACTATTATAATATAAAACACATAAATAATGTAAAAGTACCCTTCATTTTTATTGAAATACACTTCTATATTCAACTCTATATTACACTTCTATATTCACCTCTATATTACACATCTATATTCACCTCTATATTACACTTCTATATTACACTTCTATATTCACTTCTATATTCACTTCTATATTCCATGCAATCATTGAAATTGACCTTTGTAACTAATGAGATTCAGCCTTAGTTATTTTAGGTAATCTTTGTCAATGGCAATTTGATTGGAAAAGGCAGAAATTTCACAGGTTTCCAGTCAATTACAGTCATATGAGGGTCGATTGTGCCGAAGGGTGTTGTTACGCAGTGAGAACGGTCATTGCAAACAGTCAACAATCAAGAGGCTGTTCAGGTGCAACATCAGTGCCAAACTGTGGAAACAAACACCTGCACGTGAGGGTGAGGTAGAGGCGAGGGTGAGGTAGAGGTGTGATTGAGGTAGAGGTGAGGGTGAGGATGAGGTGAGGGTGAGGTGTGATTGAGGTAGAGGTGAGGATGAGGTAGAGGTGAGGGTGAGGTAGAGGTGAGGGTGAGGATGAGGTGAGGTAGAAGTGAGGGTGAGGTAGAGGTGAGGTAGAGGTGAGGGTGAGGTAGAGGTGAGGATGAGGTAGAGGTGTGATTGAGGTAGAGGTGAGGGTGAGATAGAGGTGAGGGTGAGGTAGAGGTATGGTAGATGTGAGGGTGAGGATGAGGTAGAGGTGAGGGTGAGGTGTGATTGAGGTAGAGGTGAGGGTGAGGTAGAGGTGAGGGTGAGGTAGAGGTGAGGTAGAAGTGAGGGTGAGGTAGAGGTGAGGGTGAGGTAGATGTGAGGATGAGGTAGAGGTGTGATTGAGGTAGAGGTGAGGGTGAGATAGAGGTGAGGATGAGGTGAGGGTGAGGTAGAGATATGGTAGATGTGAGGGTGAGGATGAGGTAGAGGTGAGGGTGAGGTGTGATTGAGGTAGAGGTGAGGGTGAGGTAGAGGTGAGGGTGAGGTAGAGGTATGGTAGAAGTGAGGGTGAGGATGAGGTAGAGGTGAGGGTGAGATAGAGGTAGAGGTGAGGGTGAGGTAGAGGTGAGGATGAGGTAGAGGTGAGGGTGAGGTAAAGGTGTGATTGAGGTAGAGGTGAGGGTGAGGTAGAGGTGAGGATGAGGTAGAGGTGAGGATAAGGACGAGGTAGAGGTGAGGGTGAGGATGAGGTAGAGGTAGAGGTGAGGGTGAGGTAGAAGTGTGATTGAGGTAGAGGTGAGGGTGAGGTAGAGGTGAGGGTGAGGATGAGGTAGAGGTGAGGGTGAGGTAGAGGTGAGGATGAGGTAGAGGTGAGGGTGAGGTAGAGGTGAGGATGAGGTAGAGGTGAGGGTGAGGTAGAGGTGTGATTGAGGTAGAGGTGAGGGTGAGGTAGAGGTGAGGATGAGGTAGAGGTGAGGGTGAGGTAGAGGTGAGGATGAGGTAGAGGTGAGGGTGAGGTAGAGGTGTGATTGAGGTAGAGGTGAGGGTGAGGTAGAGGTGAGGATGAGGTAGACGTGAGGGTGGTTGGAGGTGCAGAGAAAAGAACACTTGAAGTGGTTGGAGAAATGAGACATCTGAGAGCATACAGAAATGGCTTTTCTTGGTCTGTCTGGACTTAATGGATTTTACACACACATTCGGATCTGTGTGTACATGCACACACACACACATGCACACATACACATGCATAAGCACACTCATACACATACGCACATACATAGGTACACACACACACACACACACACACACACACACACACACACACACACACACACACACACACACACACACACACACACACACACACACACAGGTGCAGACAAGCAGTTTTCTGGATCAGAAGCACAAGCATGCACACACAGACACACATAGAGGAAGTTGATTATTTCCACTGTGTCCTTTAGAAAGCGCCGGGACCATAATTGTTTCCTCAGACCTGCTTGTTATCGCTCTACTCTTGAGTTGCCAGGTTCAGCGTGCTGCTGTTGGCCCCTGACAACCTGTCACTCAAGACCCTGTTTGGTATTCGAGAGACCCAGAGAGCTAGAGAGAGGAAGTAGAAAGGAGAGGGAGAGGGAGAGGGAGAGAGAGAGAGAGAGAGAGAGAGAGAGAGAGAGAGAGAGAGAGAGAGAGAGAGAGAGAGAGAGAGAGAGAGAGAGAGAGGCACTGCTGGAGGTGTTATCTGCATGACTGTTGGACTAGTCCACCCTTCTTATTCTATTTGGTGGACTAAATGACAATTCAATATAGCAGCAAAAATACTAGGCAAGTACAACAGGACACACACACACACACACACACACACACACACACACACACATATATATATATATATATATATATATATATATATATATATATATATATATATATATATATATATAGAGAGAGAGAGAGAGAGAGAGAGAGAGAGAGAGAGAGAGAGAGAGAGAGAGAGAGAAGGGGATAAAAAAGTGTTCACAGTGGGACAGCTGCATAACAAGTAACTTGATCTCAAAAATAATTCATAGGAAACATCAAATAATATATGAAATTATCAAAATATATCATAATTAGTCATTTTGGGTAAAAAATGGCTAAATACCTTTAGCACTACATTAACCCTTCAAACAGGTTTTATTCAACTCTGTATGTGTACCTGAAAGAGACAGAGAGAGGTGGAGATAGAGACAGAGAGAGGTGGAGATAGAGACAGAGAGAGGGAGAGAGATTGGAAGAGAGCAAGGGGTCTGCTCCCTCTTTCCTGTGTGTATCAGTCGTTCTCCCCGGAGTGTTGCTCCACAGTAGGGTCATGGGTATTCTGGGCAGGGAGAATGGATCTCTCTGATCATACGCCTGTCTGGAGGCTTTAATATGTGATAAAAAGTAATTATATTTTTTCACTGTGTGTGCAAGGCTGGATTTACAGACCTGCCACCTCCTTAAAGATACATGAGTACGAGGGCCTGGGGGGGAGAGAGGAGTAGTACGAGGGCCTGGGGGGGAGAGAGGAGTAGTACGAGGGTCTGGGGGGGAGAGAGGAGTAGTACGAGGGCCTGGGGGGGAGAGAGGAGTAGTACGAGGGCCTGGGGGGGAGAGAGGAGTAGTACGAGGGCCTGGGGGGGAGAGAGGAGTAGTACGAGGGCCTGGGGGGGAGAGAGGAGTAGTACGAGGGCCTGGGGGGGGAGAGGAGTAGCACGAGGGCCTGGGGGGAGAGAGGAGTAGTACGAGGGCCTGGGGGGGAGAGAGGAGTAGTACGAGGGCCTGGGGGGAGAGAGGAGTAGTACGAGGGCCTGGGGGGGAGAGAGGAGTAGTACGAGGGCCTGGGGGGAGAGAGGAGTAGTACGAGGGCCTGGGGGGAGAGAGGAGTAGTACGAGGGCCTGGGGGGGAGGAGTAGTACGAGGGCCTGGGGGGGAGAGAGGAGTAGCAACATGAGATTTTCTAAGCCATCTAAGTCATAACATGTCAGAAGACAAACTGTAATTTGCTCTATCACAGTTCTCACCATTGCCTACATAATGACAGCCTCCCTCTGCTGTACATTACTAGCAACATACACCATCACAACATTGAGGGTGTCAAATCACTCTTTTGTTAATTTTTTTATGATTACATCCTACTGCTCTTGTGAGAGCAGCAGTGCCTGGTGGAGGTTCGCTAGCCACCCAGATCTTCACCCAAACATAAAACTGCATCTCACAGCTACAATGAACCTCTCTAGGCTCACATGGAACCATTAACACAAAGAGCATGCGATCAGATCACGAGCAGAGCGGAGCTGCTATATGTAGATCAGTCTGGCTTTGCTCATCGTGAGCCTGAAGCTGCAGTAATGAGTGTGTCTTAGTGAGGATCGTGCTGGTTTATAGTTAGACAGGGGAAACACTCTATCAGTGGGCCTATCAAAGAGATGCCTGTTCACTTGATGCCCTGTGAAGCTCCCTTCTCTCAGAGGTTCTGTCCAGAGTCCGTGTGGGCTAATTTTCAAATCAATATGATTGCAAAGAGCAGGAGACAGAAAGTGGTGAGGTACAGATTTTGATGTGATGCTTCTCAGTGAAGGAGGTGTGTTAACTCATGGTCACTGAGCAGCTGCACACCATACTGCAATCCAGAAACATATAGATGGAGGGGCCAACACGCAGATATTTCACTGGCAACAGTGCACAATCACACTGACGGGCACACACAAAGAGGGAGAAAGGGAGAGATAGTGAGTGTGAGTGAAAGACAGTGAGACATGTAGAGTAAGTGAAAGAGAGAGAAAGAGAAATAGGTGGTGTTTGGTACTGGCACTGAGATTTAGACACAGCCAATCCTGAGAGAGCTGAGTGCAAAACAACAAACAACATATGGTTTGTACTGAGAAATGTTTTTTCCTTCTGTTTACTCTACAATCCTCCAGTAAATACACACACACACACACACAGGCCCATGCATCCATTGATTGTATGGAATCCATCAATAAATTACATGTAGTGCTTACATGAATTTGGACTTGATTAATTGATCATTATACCAACTATTATGCCAATCATTTTGTGTGTGGTCGATGGACCAGAATTTGAATAGTGGATAAAAATTGTCAAAGGCCTCCTTTCTGATTTTAATTGTGTCTGTTCATATCTTTATACTGTAATTATCTTCCGAAACAGCTGTTCTTTTATACACTTCTGTAAATACAGCACTTGCACACTTGCAAAGAAACCAGATCGTTGGCAACATACTTTATTCCTGAAGTCTGGCACCAATCCATTCAGACCAGGTATAATATCCTCCCTACTGCTCAACTAGTCAGTTACTTTTCATTAAGAATGTTTTAAAATTGTTTAGTCAGAATAGTTCAGTTATGTCTAATTATACTGTAATTTTGTTTATGTCTAGTCTACTCACTGGGAATAGAAGCATTCCTGTTTCAGTTTTCCTAATTACTGTAAGACTGTGAGCTGAAAAGCTTGTGAACTGAATTTATTTCCTGAATTAAACCTGCATTAGGCCCAGTCCTATCACTTCCTTTTAGCACATGAGTATAAACTTGCAAATACCCCAAAATTATTTCTTTCGCGATAACTAACTTAAACTCTGATGACATTGAGAAAAATGGGCCACATTTCTTCAGGAATCACTCTATAAAATTACCAGAAGAATAATGGGGAAGCATATTATGAGCCCACAAAACCAGCCCCTCAAACACAGACTCTGAAACACAGTCCCTGAAACACAGCCTCTAAAACACAGCCACTCAAACACAGTCTCTGAAACACAGCCCCTCAAACACAGCCTCTGAAACACAGCCGCTCAAACACAACCTCTGAAACACAGCCTCTGAAACACAGCCCCTCACCACAGCCTCTGAAAACCACCCCCTCAAACACAGCCTCTGAAACATAGCCCCTGAAACACAGCCTTTGAAAACCAGCCCCTCAAACAGCCTCTGAAACACAGCCAAAGTCAAGTCAACCTCTGAAACACAGCCCCTCAAACACAGCCTCTGAAAACCAGCCCCTCAAACACAGCCTCTGAAAACCAGCCCCTCAAACATAGCCTCTGAAACACAGCCCTTCAAACACAGCCTCTGAAACACAGCCCGTCAAACACAACCTCTGAAACACAGCCCGTCAAACATAGCCTCTGAAACACAGCCCTTCAAACACAGCCTCTGAAAACCAGCCCCTCAAACACAACCTCTGAAACACAGCCACTCAAACACAGCCGCTATCTGTTGAGAGAGAAAATGTTAGCTGAGCAAAAAGAAACTATCATAATAAATTGGGTGGTTCTTTAGATTAAGGACTTCGTCAGAAGTTGAGGACAGGAGTAATTAGGCCCCCTTGCCTAATCTTCTCTCTCACTCTTTTTCTTTATTTCTATCTATATATCTCACTCACTCACATATTCTATCTATCTATCTATCTATCTATCTATCTATCTATCTATCTATCTATCTATCTATCTATCTATCTATCTATCTATCTATCTATCTATCTATCGATACACACACACACACACACACCCACACTTTCCTTCTCTGGGGACACCATTAACCTTATAGAACTCTTATGGAAATTGGACATATCCTTGAGGAGCGACAGAGAAGCAGGTCTTTTTTACCCAGTGGAAGATTAAAACAGCTTTTAATTGGTGTGGGTAATGGTGATTTGCTAGAGCAGATTCACACTTTGGTGCATGTGGCCCTGTGAAAAGGTCAGTCACGAGGGCAGAGTGTTAAACATACGAGAGAGCCATGGTAAAGGTTCTGAAGGAGAACAGGCTATGCTGCTAAATGGTGGACTCTTAGTGGTATAGGTAGATTATACACAGGGGTAATAGTTATACACAGTGATATAGGTTATGCACAGGGATATATGTTATACACAGGGAAATAGGTAGATTATACACAGGGCTGTTGGTTATGCACAGGGGCATAGCTTATTCATAGGAAAAGAGTTCATTTACAGAATTAATGAGAAGAAAAAGGAGGATACATTAGGTGTCAGTAGGTGTCAGTAGGTGTCAGTAGGTGTGCCCGTGTGTGTGTGTGATTTTGATGATTTCTCTGCCAAGCGCCATTTTAAGTGTTATGTTTTTATCTCTGAAAATATCACAAATTGTCTTAGATTCTAGTATAACGTCGTCATTACTCCCAACTTATTAATTGTGTGTTTTCTCTTCTCAAAGATGGTCGTATCAGCGTTATAACACAAAACTCAGGCCATCTCCTCCTTTCTGAAGGGGAGGCTGTTTCATCCGTTCTCAGAGTAAAAGCACTTTTCATTTCCCCCAACCCCATTGTTCAAAGTGACAGTTTTAATTTGACTGTTTTCACCTTTCGTTCTTTCATCGATGCACATTTACGTCGGGGCTGACGGCTATTAATTATGTGAAAATTCAAAAGGACCGTAAAAAAAAGATGAATGAATTAAGTGCTCTACACAATAGTGCGACTGCAAGGCTTGACAGGAGCTCTTTAGTGTGCCGCCATATGCCTTAAGTACTAGTTAATGAGAAAATACCCAAATCACAGCTTTTTGGCTTAAATCATGTTATGTACCCTCCATTATTATAAATGGCAGTGTATTTTGCTGTTTCTTTGGTGTGTTTTATTGTCGTTGATGAGGTTCGGTCTTCAGGTTTGAATACCTTACGCTTGCTAGTGAAGTTTTGGATGGCATGTATCCAAGAGCCTGACCCAAAGGGCTTTATATATATTAGGGTATATTCACACAGGAACAAATGCATGTGCAAAGCATCATTTATGTATTTATTTCTGAAGGTTGGGGGTTGTGTTAAAAAATTTATAATGATGCTAAAAATGAATCAGTCTGAGTAGTTACCATAAACAGATTCAATATGTTCAATATTGTTTGAAAATAATGTATTAGTACCACTCATTAGATAATCCATTGGATTTACTAGATCACATAGGCCTTAGGACATTTACGGATACACTTCAGTAAAATTGCAGCATACCCAAGAATGATCAAACATCAGTTTTATGAACTAAAACACAATATCTGCAAGCTTCTTCTTGTTTTCCTTGCACATTCAAGCCACAATCTCATTTCATAGTCCAAGTTAGGTGAGAGTACTGATAAACCAGTGAGCTCTGGGGAGGTAGCAGTCTCGGGTATTTTACACATGTACATACAGACACTGGCGCTGGGATACATGTCTAGCTGGGGCAATAGTTCCTATTTTCCCACTGTTATTCCATTTGTTGCTTGTTAATGACAAACCTTGGTGTGGGTATGGCAATTCAGTGAAATATTAAGCCTATTTTACATCATACACTTAATCCTACATTAAACTGCAAGGTTAATGAATGTGATGTATTTTATAAATCATTTCCCACTAAGTAAACCTTCAGGTTCTACATAGAAACAGTCCAAACCTTCACAATATCTGCACTCCATGCCAATAAATACAACAAAAATAGCTAAGCTATGCTTTATTTTAACCCAGGAACATCAATACAAGCAAAAGGTATATAGTTATTTGTTTCATTAATCATCTGTATTTTAGCATTTCTGAACAGATTTAGATTACAGCAAAAATGCAGTCACTGTTACCAAGTTAAGTTATTTTATTACGATTCCCGTGATAGTAGGGTTAGGGTTAGGGTTTGGGTTAGGGTTAGGGTTAGGGTAGCCTTGAGGGTCATTTCCATTTCCGCTGACACTGTGGGAATATTTTTCAACATGTCCCTATACACAGACTACCGCGGTGAGTCGTGTCCGGTGTGAAATAAAAGCGTCGTGGAGTGGCCCCTCTCGTCACACCGTTTCTGTGAATTTGGGGATGTAAATTTGGGGTGTAAATTTGGGATGTAAATTTGGGGTGTAAATTTGGGATGTAAATTTGGGGTGTAAATTTGGGGTGTAAATTTGGCATTAACAAGGCAGACAGGCATGCATAAAAGAAACAAACAGTAGAAATGATCTCCTTTAAATGGACAGATTGGTGTCTGTGCTGATGCTTTTGTGTGTTGTGTGCTTTCTGTTCCTTTCTAGTCTTAACTCTTGTTTATATATAATGTTCTAAAAAGCTTAGTCAGGCGTACTATCAGGCATGTTATAAATGTATAAAACTCTTGGTGGCGTTACGCATTGTCTAGAATTAAATTGTTACCATAGTCTCCTGATGCCAGAATAGTGACAGACTGATTAATGGTGTTAGTAAGTAGGTGTCTCCTCTCTCTTCACCCCATCCTGTGAGGCAGATAAATCTTCCTTTGTTTTGGCCTCTATTGTGTGTATATGTGTGTGCAAGTTTGTGTGGGCCCTCTAGGCTAAAACACTTCCCCTCATGAATTCCAAAGACCACATTTGGCACTGGACAGGCACAGATACTGTTAGACAAATTAAATAAGTGCCTGTATGTAAAATGTTGATGAGGTGATTAGTGAGGTCAGGGAATTGGGAGTGATTATCTCTGGTTTGGTTGGGTTCTACAGTTATGGGTCCTCTGTAATCTTACTCTAAACGATCCCATCCAGGATTTTACACAGTTTATCCTTGGAATTTCCCACAAGGCCCATAATAAGCAATAGCCAATCACATCCAAGAACAGCACCCAAAGCTCAGGCACTCCATGATTGGTTAGAAATGTCCAGCTTGTCTTTCAGAAAACACTTCTCCCTTTTCTACCGTTCTGTATGGTACCTCACCTAATGGACACCTGCCAGTCTAAACCCAATCATCAATTGAGGTTTGGTCAAAAAACAAAACACACTTTGCTGATGTTTGCCCTTTCAGACTTCTCTCTCAGTCTTCTATTAGATGTCATCCCTGCAGCTTCTACCACTCTTTTCTCTCCTTCATTACTTTTCTCTTTTTTCAGAGGCATAGGCCCATGCCTGGTCCTCAGTCCATCCATTAGCTGATTTAGCATCATTGCCTCTTCCTAACTGCAGCTTATTTGATTGAGCTCCTCTTTTGTAGTGCAGGGCACCCAATCACAATCATAGCTATTCCCCTCAGTAAGATCATAAATGCACTGTAGATATATATGAAAGAGAGATAAGAATAAGAATAAGCTTGAGAATAACAAAGAGGGAGACAAAATGGGTGAAGTATTTGGCTTTGAGTTGGAACCTCACTGTGAAATCAGTCTTGATGGGATTCTGGAGCTGCGAATGCAACTATGTAAACATGGAAAATCCTTTTATGACTTTACAGGTTCTTGGGGTCCTTGACAGCCTGAAGAGCGTTGTTGACAGAAGAGCTGACGCTGACATTTTCCCCAAACAACATTTAATCCTTTGTCCTTTGGTATTATGAATATAGCCTACATGTAAATGAGATGTTTCATGTGTCTGTGCCATGAGGGAACTGATTTGTGCTGCAGTTTTGCTGATGGTCATCTCCGTTACATGGAAGGCAGGAGGAAGAGGCTGTCGTGGAGCCCCCAGATTGGCATCCCGTCCGGGGTAGACGGGAGGAGAACAGAATCTTATCAGCCTGTAGCCTTCTGTCTGAAGCATGTGACTGTTTACTGTCACATTATTAATTCAGGAGACTCATATTCCTCTCAAACTTCTGCATTTGAAGATAGAGACAGATGTCAATCTGTAAAAGCCTGTGTGTGTGTGTGTGTGTAGTCGTGACTCATAATAGCTGTAATGTAAAGTTGTGAAGGTATATCACTGGGTCCATCAACCCTTATTGTGGTCTAGGTAAACATTATATAATTTACAAGCAGAGGGGACAGGTCTGAAAGAGAGGGACTTTATTTTGAGGTACGGCTTCAATGTTCCAGAAGCTTTCATGGTGTATGTGCATATTCAGCTTGTGTGTATGTGTTTTATGTGAGTGTTTCGCTGTATCTCCTAACAGTCAATTTCTTGCTTAATAAGCAGGAAATCGCTATAGTGTGTCTGGGTG